>NW_006408681.1:4678577-4688747 GCF_000296735.1 Chrysochloris asiatica
GTTGAACATCAACCATTTCTTTTTGGTACAGTGACTATGTATTCCTTCCATCTTCTTTTGATGTTTCCTGCATCATTCGATAATTTTCCCAGAGAATCTTTCAAAAACGAAAGTCAAGGCTTGTATTTTTTCTTCAGTACCCCCAGCTTGAGAAATGTTGAGCATGTTCTTCCTTTTTGGTGTTCTGACTCCAGATCTTTGCACATTTTGCTGCAATATTTGACTTTGTCTTCTCGAGCTGACCTTGGAAGCTTTCTGTTCAGCTTTTGTACCTCCTCATTTCTTTCATTTGCTTTAGCATTTACACTGGAGAGTTTCAGTGTCTCTTCTGACATCTATTTTGATATTTTCCTTCTTTCTTTTTAATGACTTTTTGCTTTCTTCATGTATGATATTCTTGATATCCCACAATTCTTCTGATCTTTGGTCTTTAGTGTTTGATGTATCAAATCTGTTCTTTGGATGATCTCTAAATCCAGGTGGGATATATTCAAGATCATATTCTGGTCTCATGGACTTGTTTTCATTTTCTTCTGCTTCAGTTTGAATTTGCATATGAGCAATTAGTCTGTTCCACATTCTGCCCCTGGCCTTGTTTTGACTGATTATATGGAGCTTTTCCATCATCTCTTTCTGCAGATGTAGTCCATGTGTATAATCATCTCTTGTGCTGTCTAAAGAAGGTATTTGAAATGAACAAATCATTGATTTTTTTCAGAATTCTATCTTGTGATCTCCAGCATCATTTCTATCCCCAAGGCTATATTTTCCAACTACTGATCCTTCCTCTTTGTTCCCAATCTTTTAATTCCAGGATCAAACATGCAATCAAGATGTTTTGATCATTACATATCTAAGTATTCTGACTCAAATGCGAAATTATTAATGTTTCAACTAGAGCAAATCTCAAAATTATTGGGTTTTCTTTTTTATGTGTTAGTCATTGGCTAAGTAGGGACAAATATTTACCTTATTACAAGCCTATGAAATAAGTATTTAGATCTCTGTTTATAGATGAGGAAACTTAGGCCGAGAGGAAAAAGCCCAAACTTAATTTACTAATAAGATGAAATCCTGGGATTAATGGTAAGAATAAATACTCTAGGGTAATATCTCAACTTTGCCATGCCCTATCTACATACTGTGGTATGTTTGCTAACCTTGCTGAAAACCAGTTTCCCAGAATGATAATTTAAATGATTGATGTCTTTCTTATGCTATTGACATAAAAATTCAAGATAAATTACAAGATGTGATTATCTTTTATGCAGTATTCTGTAAATGGTAGTAAGTTTGAGGTTTTACTCAATTTGTCTGTGCTTTTGTTCTAAGGGAGGAACTCCAATTTGGAGGAGATTCTCAAAATGATAAAGAAGATTCTGGGAAGAACTTGACAGCCTAAAGCAGGATGGCTGGCTGGTATTACACAAAGAGATTAATCCAACAGAAATTATACCAATACATAGCTATAGAAAAGCTAGCACTATATATAGGGGGAAAACTATAGGGTCTCAATTAACAGCATTATCTAAATACCAATGCAACTTTACTTATGGTTGTAGCTGAAGATGTAGTTTCAAACATTTCCATGATACATATTTCAAACTATTGTTCAGTGCATCAAGGTCTCTTATCCATTGATCTGATGGAGTATGGTAACTGGAATTGCATGTTCTAAAAATTTCATGAGCACTATTCTTGAATGGACTATTTGGCAGTTTTTTCTTTGCCCTCTAACCATAACTGAATTATCTTTTCTGAAAATCATTCCTCTAAGTAGTAGGCAACAGAAATTAAGGTCCAGATTCAGAATATAGTGGGAGCTCACTTGCCAGCAGGAAAAACGTTAAAGAAAACCTTCTAATGGTAGGAATCTATTTAAGTTAGATCTCTCAAGGGAAGTGGTGCAAGGACTATTGCCTAACAAAATTAAAATAAGATTGAGAAAAGGACTGTGACTTTTTCTTCAGGGAGTCATTCTATTTAAAAAATGGTAACCATAGGTACTGGTTTTTATGAGACAGTCTTACTTTCATGAAATTTTATTGTTTTCAATTAAATAACATTCTTTTAAATGAATAGCTAACATTTCAATGCTTTAATTTCAATGAGTTTATAAAATAATCCATATTAAGTAATTGATCATTTATAAATTAAAAATAAATTATCTGATCACATATCCTGATTTTTACATTATTATATTGTCATCACATATATAAAACTAGCTAGTATTAAGGAGCTCCGGTAGCGTAGAGGTTACAAATAGGGCTGTTAACCTCAAGGTCAGCAGTTTGAAACTACCAGCAGTTCCACGGGAGAAAGATGAGGCGTTCTGCTCCCGTAAAGATTTACAGCCTCGAAAACCCTGTGCAGGGTCACCATGAGTCAGAACTGTCTCCACGGTACTTAACAACAGTATTAAGTTGGGAGTTTTCTACATCCGATTATTTAATTGTCATTCTGATCGGAAAACAGAAAGGAACTAAGGTCAGTAAGTTCCTTCAGATAAGTTCAATGAAAAAAAAAAGTCCAAAATATAGTTCAAACTGCTTAGAAATAAACATACATACTTTTGCCACGACAGTTTTAAATGCATATGTAAGAAAGTTACTTCCAGTGTCTTTATGCTTAGTTGCCCTAGAATATTAATCAGATTTGGAGAATATTGAAACAGAAGTTAAACTATTGGACAAGTGCTTGAACCCAGAGCTTTTCATAAAAGTATATATTGTAGCTTATAAAATCTAAAGAATAAAGAATTCTATATACCTACAACAAACTCCCAACACCTATCTGCCATTTTGTCATTCTACGGTAGCTGCGGAAGCTGTGAGCTAAGCCCTGCAATGTGCAATAGACTCCTGTGAAACCAGGTGGAGAGCTGGTTGTCAGGCAGTGCAGCAAGACCTGGGGTCTCTTGGGCCCAGAGTCAGTGACATAGCCACAGAGGACTAGAATGGACAGTGAAGGATCCAGATGATAAGAAGAGAGGGCATATCCATAAGAACACCCACACTTGCAAATAATATCACTTGACCTGGCTTCATTGACTGGATGATTAGAGCTCAACTAGAAGAAGAAAGGACAGGAAGGATAAAATTTGGTGAACTTGACCTACACTAATGGATACAGTAGCTCAAAAGAGGAAACAATCTTTATGGTGAGGATCAGTCCCACCCCTTCCATACACACAGTAGATGGAGATGGGCAACTTGAACATTGGTTACCCAAAATGAGGGGTCTACAAAGGCAAGAAGTGACTGGCTTACACGCTTTCAAGAGGGAACCTAGATGCAGAGGGTATGGGGGAAGGTAGAATCTCCACTGAGTAGTATCCAATCTGTCTGGGCAGGACTGATGAAATGAGATGCGGATAGGTCTCTTGTAATACAACAGTGAGCATCCTCCCCACTCTTAATTAGAGATTAATATAAAATGTCTTATACTTAGGCATATGAGGCTAAATCTGATACTGTTATAACAGGTTGTTCTTCTACTCTTGAGATAATCCCTATCAGCCCAAATATTAATGCATGGTAAGAAAACTGGCAGACAAATTCAGTAAGTACTTGCTTTATGGAAAACACATAAATGACTTTTATCCAAGACAAAATATCTCTATAAAGAATATAGACAGTCTAATTCTTATATTTGTATGAAGGTCATTTGATAAGACCATTGTTTATGTAAAAATAATCATAAAAAAATGCTTAAACAATGAACAATCTTGAAATGTAGATCGGTCAATTAAAAACTGACCTATTACTTTAATTTTGTGAGTTTTATCTTTTAGATAAGTTCTTTGGCTCTTAATATTTATCCACCCTATCAATTAAACTTTGCTCTTTTACCTTCATCATTACCTCAATTTTTATCTTTGAAATCAATTAACAAACTCCATAAGTTTTGAGGTTGTTGAATGGCATCAGGATGAGATGGCATAAGAAAAATATTTAAAAATTTTAAAAATAAAATAAACCAAATATTAATAACTCAGGTATGTGAGGGAGCATTTTTGACAGTATGAAACATCTTTAAGCTTGCTAATTATCACTAATGTTCTCTAAATCATAATATTCAGATTAGTGTATAAATTTATAAATAAGAATCAAGAAAAAGTAGACAATGGACTAGAGGTGTGAGTCACAAAAAATCAGTGCTAATTAGCTCTGGTAATGTAGTGGTTACAAATCAGGCTGCTAATCTCAAGGTCGGCAGTCCGAAACTACCAGCGGTTCCACGGGAGAAAGATGAGGCATTCTGCTCCTGTAAAGATTTACAGCCTTGGAAACCCTGTGCAGGGTCACTATGAGTAGGAACCGACTCCACGATACTTAACAACAACAAGGGTAACAACTAATATTGAAAGATCAAATCTGCTGTCAGCAAAGTGTACCAATGTCTTATTTATCATGGTTAGATCCTAAAGACAAGGTCGTTATGAAAAACTGGCATTATGTAAAATTGGGCATACTTCATCTTCAGGGTCAGTGTCCTCCACATCAGTTGCACACTGCTAGTAGTATACACATGGCACTTCTGGGAAAGTATGCAGTGTAGTGGGCTCCATTTTCTCCACCACACTGTCCTCACCATCATGAGCTTGTGGGGGTTGTGGAGGTTGCGACTGTGGTGGGTGGTGACAACTTTGGTGATTGAGTGTTGCCTGCCAATCACTGCTTTCTACCCTTTGTGGCTCACCCTGGGCAGGATCCCACTCTTCCTCCACTCTGCCTCCTGCTGCCCACCCTAGTTGGGGACACTGCTCTTCCTTCCATCCCAGTCCTGCAGCACTGTATGGACTCCTCTCTTGAGTCTTCTTTCCTCCCTCCAATAACTTCCCCAGTCTTCAGATCCTTAGCTGTTCTTCCCTTGCCTGCCCAAAGCACTGAATCATCCCATCAATACCCCACACCCTCTGTGGCCAGACAAAGGCACTACATGCGCAGAACTCATTTGGCAGCCAGTTAGCCATTATCTCTCATGTGGCCTGGCTGTCACTGGCACCTCTGGCATATCATTTGGAGTGAATGGCATGACAGTTTGGCAGTCCTGCATGGACCCCACACCACTGGAGATATTGCCTAAGAATTTTTTTTTTAAGTTGCCATCAATCAATGTGAAATGTGGATAACAAGATAGTCGAGAGTCAATAGGTGAGGAGTAGTGTACACTATAGAAAACTACTCATATTTGTAAAAATTCTATTAAGGTCCTCACCTTTATAGCTGTGGATTGGGACATAGGGTAGATTAGACCATATTTTTACATAATATGGGAATGTTTCTCTTGCACTCCAGACAAGGTCTCCTCACCTTGTAACATTCCACTCTTTAAAAGAATACTCTGAAGTCATGATGGATTTATATCAATGAACTATTTAATGCCTATTCCAAGTTCAATCTTATTCATACATAAAAGATTTGTAAAAGAAGCATCACATATTCAGCCATCACACACCCCAATCTATATTTACAGCAGGAAGTCTATATGCAAACCACTGACTCAGACAGAGATGTGGTCAATGGTCATAGATCAAGACGATATTTCCATGGCTACAGAAAATTGAATCACAGTCAAGACTTCATTTATGTCAGCCTACAATAAACTGAGATAAATAGCCAAGACTGGAATTTCTAATCATAGCCTTTCATATTTGATGAAATTTCTTGTAGAAGTTTGTTCACTACATAACTTTCTAACATAGAAAGCTTGTTCAAATTGTATTTCCCTAAAAATAAATTGAATGGAGGTTTCCATGCCATGTGCTCAAGGTTCATACAGAAAACACTAGTTTCTGTCAATATCACTACCCTTTTGCTTCTGTGGAGAACCCAAGAGATCTTCAGATCCAGGATGGGGTAGGAATGCTCCAAAGAAGCTCCATGGATGCACAACCAGCAGAGTTTGCAGTCTAGTGCTTATCCTCTAGAGTCACTGAGCTAGAAGTTTTGTATAACTTCCCCTTTGTAGCATTTGGCAGTTCAAACCCACCAGCTGATCCATGGGAGAAAAATGAGGCTTTCTGTTCCTACAAAGATTTACAGCTTCAGAAACCCCATACAGGATCACTACAAGTTGGAACCTCCTTATACAGTACTTCACAATATTGGACACAGAAAACATTACCTGCTACAAATATCATCACTACTCTGTTTCCCTGGGGTACTCAAGAGGACTTCAGACCCAGAATGGGGCTAGGAATAGTCCAAATGGGAAGTTATACATAACAAAGTGGTTATTTCTTTATTTTCCAATGCAGATCATAGTAGGTTAAAAATAACTTACAGATAAAAGGTACCTGAATTAATAGATAAGATTTTACCTTCTGGCAATAGATGAAACAAGGTTGGGCTGTTGGTTTTTTCACTTGCTAACTCTCTGCCTTTGGGCAAGTAACTCAAATTCTAAGTTTCAAACCTGTTAAATGGGAATAATCCTGGTTTCTATGTAATTAAATTGTGAAGTCCAATGAATGTTGTTGTTAAGTGCTGTCGAGTCAGTTCTGATTCATAGTGACCCTGTATAGGGTTTCAGAGGAGTTGCTGGAGAATTTGAACTGCTAACCTTGTAGTTCACAGTCCAGGACTGACCTTACAGTGTCCATTTAATGAATATTGAATATAGAATTAATAACATATTGTCCAATACATAGTGAATTTCCAATAATTTTAGTTTGAATGTTTTCATTCAATAAAAGTCTCACGCTATGTGGACAATTTATATTAAGAACCAAAAAGCACATCAAACTTGTAGAGATTGATACCAATCATATACTCACTAGCTTTTTCTTTGATTTATAGAGGTCTTAAGTATTACAGTTACTGTTGTTGTTCTTAGGTAGTTTTTGACTCACAATGACCCTTTGTACAATACAATGAAACACTGCTTGGTCTTGTGCCAGCATCACAATTGTGATTATGTTTGTGTCTATTGCTGTTGACACTCTGTCAATCCATCTCATTGGGGAATCTTCCTATTTTTCATTGATCTTCCATTTACTAAGCATGATATCTTTCTCCAGAGCTATTCCCTCCTAATAATATGTCCAAAGAATGAGAGAATGTCTTGCTATCCTGGCTTCTAAGAACTATTATAGCTGAACTTTTTCCAACATACTTTTTATGTTCTTATGGCAAACACTGGTACTTGCAATATTCTTCTTCAATACCATAACTCAAATGCAACAATTCTTCTATGGTCTTCCTTATTCATTGTCCAACTTTCATATGCATATGAGGGGATCGAAAATATCAAGGCTTGGGTCAGGTGCACCTTAGTCCTCAAACTGATTTCTTTGCTCTTGAACACTTTAAAGAAGTCTTTAGCAGCAGATTTTACTACTGCATTAATCTTTCGATTTCTTGAAAGCTGCTTCAATGAATATGATTGTGGATCCAAGTAAAATTACGTCTTTGATAACGTCAATATTTTCTCCATTTATCATGATGTTATTTGTTAGTCCAATTACAAAAATTTCCATTTTGCTAGTGTTGAGGTGCAATCCATAATGAAGGCTGTAGTCTTTAATCTTCATCAATAAGTAATTCAAGTCTTCTTTGCTTCTAGCATGCAAGGTTGTATTATCCACATATTTCAGGTTGATAATGAGTCTTCCTCCAAACCTGATGCTATGCTCTTCTTCATATAGTATCATCCAGTTTCTCAGATTATTTGTTCAGCATAAAGATTGAATAAGTATGGTGAGACAATACAATACTGATACACGCCTTTAGAAATGGTTGAACATTTAATTTTGGTACACTGACTTTGTGTATTCCTTCCATCCTCTTTTAATGCTTTCTGCATCATTCACTATTTTGCCCATAGAATCCTTCAATATTTCAAATCAAGCCTTGAATTCTTTCTTCAGTCCTATCTGCTTGAAAATGCTAAGTGCATTTTTAATTTCTAACTCGAGGTTTTTGCATATTTCATTATAACATTTGTCACTGTCTTCTTGATATTATCTGTTTAGTTCCATTACCTCCTCATTTCTTCCAGTTGCTTTAGCTTCTCTATGACCAAGAGCAAGTTTCAGAGTCTCTTCTGACATCATTTTGGGCCTTTCTTTTCTGTCTTTTTAATGACATTTTTCACTTTTCTTATGTATGATGCTATTGATATCATCCCACAACTCTGCTGGTCTTTCATCTTTGGTGTCTAGTGCATCAAATATTTTCTTGAGGTGGTCTTAAATTCAAGTGGGATACATTCAAAGTCATATTTTTACTCTCCTGGACTTGTTTTAATTTTCCTCAGCTTCAGCCTGACCATGCACATGAGCAATTGATGATCTGTTCCATAGTTGGTCCCTGGCCTTGTGTTGGCTGATGATATTGAGTTTTGCCACTGTCTCTTCCTATAAATGTAATCAATTTGATTTCTGTGTACTCCATCTAGTGAGGTCCTTGTGAGGTACTTGCAATGAATATGTTGGTCTTTCAAAATTCTGTTAGGTGATCTACAGGATAATTTCTATCACCATGGCCATATTTTCCAATTACTGATCTTTTCTTTGTTACTAACCTTTGCATTCCAATCACTTGTAATTATCGATGTATCTTGATTGCATATTTAATCAATTTCAGACATAAGAAATTTCTGGAATTCTTCAAAGTCATCATCACTGACTTTTTTCGTAATAATGGTATTAACTGGTTTCCATGTTGTTGTTGTTGTTGTTTAATGCCGTCGAGTTGATTCCAACCCATAATGACCCTGTATAGGGTTCCCAAGGAGCAGCTGGTGAGCTTGAACTTCCAAACTTGAAATTCAAACAGCTTTGCAGTCTGATGCATTAACCCACAGTGCCACACCAGGTTTCCATGTAGGTGTATGGATATTATCCTATCACAAATAGCATTATAATTCAAGATAGATCTTGAAATGTTCTTTTTGATGATGAATGTCACACTATTCCTCTTCAATTTGTCATTCCCAAAATAGTAAACCCTATGATTTTCAGATTTAAAGTGTCCAATACCTGTCTATTTCAGCTCACTAATGCCTAGGATATTGATCTTTACGCATTTTTGACAAGTTCCAAATGTCCTAGATTCATACTTCACACATTACATGTTCAGATTCTTAATAGATATTTACAGTTCTTTTTCCTAATTTTGAGTTGTGCTCCATCAGCAAATGAAAGTCCATTCAAAAAAATTATAGAATGAAGCATATTGATCAGTAGATGTAATTGGGCTAAACATTCGACATCATGGGAATGACCCTGTAGTTTTTTGAAATTCCTCATTTATATAATTAGAATTGTTGTTAGAACTTCCAATGTCCCTATCACAGCTTGAAGAATTAAGCTAACAAAACATTTGGCTTTATTATTTATTATTATTAAGCTAACAAAACAAAGTGATTATTCTTTGACTAGGACAGGAAATAAGTCATCTTTGACACATACACACATAAAGCAGGTTCCTTAGACAAATGAACTAAATATTTTAAGAGACTTAATCGTTCCAGAAAAGTTGAATCAATTTGCTTTTCAACTCTAGAGGAATATAAAAGTATACAAAATATCAAAATGATTATTCAGATGCCCTCATAGGTTGTTGTATTTTGTTTCCAAATTGACAAAAGACCCCAGGGATATAACCAAGTAGAGTTCAATTCCCAATATGAAAAGAATGGCAAGAAATAGGCAGGTTGCTAGATTACTGCAAACCAGGTGATGGTTCAGAGCAAAGGTAGAGATCCAAGAACTAGAAAAGAACCTAGTCTTATTACTGGGAACAACTTGTACTGAAACATTCTAGTTTAAAAAGCACACAGGGACTAAGTTGGCCTCGGACTCTAGGCTTACAGTGTGAAACAAGAGCCTAACTCAGTTACTAGTGGCAACCAGGCTTCTAAAGCATTATTAAACTTGGTTAAAATGGACTCAGAGTTTAGAGTTGATCTCAAGTCTGAAAGTTAACAGCCATAGTGGGGGTCAATAGCCCTATCTGGGTATTTGTTAGAAATTCAAATTCCCAGGCCACTCTCTAAACCTACTGGATCAGACTTGAGTTGAGGCCCAAAAAGTGCATTTTTAACAAGCACTGTAGATGATTATAAGGAGTTCCGGTGACCCTGTGGGTTCAGCATTGGATTGCTATCCACAACATCAGTGGTTCCCCTCCAGTAAAGATTTACAGATTTACAGTCTTAGAA
>NW_006408681.1:4689802-4692294 GCF_000296735.1 Chrysochloris asiatica
GCTTCACTCTCCACTCTAGTCCTCTGTGGCTATGTCACTGACTCTGGGTCCAAGAGTCCCCTGGACTCACCACACTGCTTTAGCCAGTAGTCTTGATACTGCTCACAATTGAGTCTTTATTTCACATGTTGTCAGGAAACGCCTTCTTTTCAAGTGCCTGAATTAATGAGAAAAATAGTCATTAGTAAAACTAGTGTGATTCTTTTATACTATTAAAATATGCCTGGAATCAAAATAAACTTAGAATGACTGGTTTTCCAGGGATGATTCCTAGGTCCTCCTTTCCCTACTTATTGTATAAAGAACAGTCAGTCTTAGCTATCTTTGACCTATGTCCCTGATTTCTGGGTTCTGACTAGTTTTAGTGGAGACTATGGAAATTTGTCCCGGACCACTCTCTCCTGAAACTTTGTTGTTATTGTTGTTGTTAAGAGCCATCAAGTTGGTTCCGACCGACAATAACCCTGTATAAGGTTTCCAAGAAGCAGCTGCTGAGTTTGAACCACCAACCTTGCAGGTCAAGCCAACCTGGTGGTCAAGTGCTTAGTCTACAGCACCACACCAGAATTCCTGAAACTTTACATGTTTATATTCCTGTGAACTGATTGAATATATCTTCCTAATCTATAACTAAATTACCCACCTAGTTCTGAGAAAGACTGTAACTGAGAAATCCTGCCATTGTGCACTGTTTATCCTTAATTTGATTATTAATACCACCAATTGACTGCTTATAGACTTGGCTAGCTCATTCAAACTCTTTCCTGTTCCAGTATCCCTTGCCCAGGGCCAAAACATCTTGCTGTTATCTACGTATGACAAGGTCCTAAGTCTTGGTGTCTGTAGCTATTAAAATTTCAGTGCGGAAAGTATAACATTTTCTGACCTAACTATATCAACTCATCTACTCTATATTTAATGCTTTACTATTTCTGAAGCTAATTGTTATTGAATAAATCTTAACTAATGCAGAAAATTGAGGAGGTATGGCTCTCCTTGAATATAAATGCATTCTACTGGCATACTCTACAAAATGCTTCCCTGTCAAAAATCAGGGAAAGGAAGGAAGCTGACATTTATTGAATATTGACTTGCACCAACAATGAAACTACATGCTTTAAGTATTTATCTCAATATGAATGAATATTTTTCTACTCTGACTACTCTCTTATATTGTTCAAAATCCATTGATTTTCAGAATGGTGTCCTAAGTCTAAAACAATTGACAAGAAGAGAGAAAATTCAACATGAAGATCTAAGTAAAATAGAAAAAAATGAGGAATGGATTCCTAAGAAGTAGCAAAGTAACATATTTTAGTTTGAGTTTACAGACCCCACTGTAAGAAAAGACGAAATATAAGAACATATACTCTTGATGTGGCTCCGTGGGATAAGCACAGGACTTCAAACCATAAAGTTGGTGTTTCAAACCCATCAGCTGCTCCTCAGAAACCCTGTACAGGGTCACTATAGGTTGGAAGTAGCACAATGGCACTTTACAACAACAAGAACCTATACAACATCTCCTTGTCAGTAACCTGAATGGTGGCGATGGTGGGTAAAGAGGACAAAGTTCAGGAGCAAATGTGTGAGTGTGTGAAAGGTTTCAAGGAAAATTTTTTTGCTCTCAAGATAAACCACTATGTAGGCATTGAAGCTGCTTGGATGTGTAATCTTTAACAATTTTGATTTAACAGTTTTCAGCATCATATCAATTCTACTACCAATTAAAATGGAAATGCAAAGACCATATTATAATTATGTGAAAAACCTGGAGGAACTTGCACAAATTATGTTTCCACACTTTGAGAAAGAGAATAATAGAAGATTAATTAAGCAATAAATTATTCCTAGAACCATGCTATTAGACTAAAAGCATGTATTCTGAGGTGGCAAAACAGGTTTCCATTAGCCACTTAAAGAAGATTAGGAATTGCTATGTTCAGAGCCTTTGAGGACATAGTCTTAAATAAGTACTGCTAAATTAATGAAAAATTAGGAAATCATTTTTTGTAAAACACCTTGCCTACATATGTTTTTTTTTTTTTTCTTACCTAGGGTAATAACGGTCAGTAGTGTTTATCAGACAGCAATTGGGGGATTTATTAAAAGACAGATTGTTGGACCCTATTCCTTATTTCTGATTCAGCTGTTCTGAGGTCTGGCTCAAGAATTTGCATTTCCAAGAAATACTCAGGTCAAGTTGCTGATACTGCTTCTGTCTCGAGACCTGTCATAGGCTGCGTTCCCTAGAAAAGCAAAACCAGTGACATTTACAAAAATATATGTGAAGTGTGGACTGAAAATCACAAGGTTGACAGTTCAAGTCAAGCTATTCCTCCAGAGAAAGAAGAGGCTTTCTGCTCCTACAAAGATTTACAGTCTTATAAATGTTATAGCAGGTCACTATGAGTTAGAATTAACTCAACAACACAGTGTATATGTGTGTTGTTGTTATTAATATTAAGAGCCAACAAATTAGTTCCAACTCA
>NW_006408681.1:4696489-4699929 GCF_000296735.1 Chrysochloris asiatica
TAAGTAGGTCAGATGGCAAGATTCTGACTGTAGAGGTAAATGAATCCGCGGTCCGCAAATAAAATAGCAAACTGCTGACAACTCCCAGAAATAGTAGGCAACATGATAGGCAACTGGTGCAATTCCAAAAAATCAGAGTTCAGATGCAGGATTCGGACCTGGAAAAAAGCAAGCCCGTTTTTCCACAGCATCCACATTCTGAGAAATTTCTTTTCAGTTGATCAACTGATAATAGCAGATCTTATCATGAGAGACTACCACCTCTTACCTGCCCAACCACTGAGAGCCTTGACCCAGGCAAGTTGACAGAAGCCTTAATTACCAGAGGATCATACTTTTTAAATTATTGGTTTGTGTCTTCAATACGTTCCTTGTACTCTTTGAATAAACTGGATCTCTTGATTTCAGTAAACTAAATCTATTGGAGGAATACATTGGGAGGAAGAAAGAAGAAAAAGAAAGGAATTCAATAATCTTAAATTCTTATTTCTGAAAAACAGATTATATCTGGATTTTTGTGTGTGATAAAAATACAGCTTTTTGAGAAAGCCTTTTCTATGAGGTTTTGTATTAAAATTTCAATTTCCCATTTCATGTAGATGCATTAATTCAAAAACTATCACTGAGATACTTATGTTAGACACTATGAGTGGAATATAAAAATAAAAAGGTACAAAAAATAATCAGATAAGGTTTTCATTCTTAAAAAATATATAACCTAGTTTAAGCATAGCAGATATATTCTATCTCATGTGGAAACTCCATTTGATTCATAGTAGCTTCCTGAAGTGCTTTTCTTGAAAATAATTCTCAGCTACAGTCTGTACTATTTGATATGGTAGACATTAGCCACATGTGTGTTGTTTTAATGTATATTATTATTTTTTTAATTAAATAACAACCCATTGCCTCAGCCACACTAGCCACACATCAAGTGCTCAATAGCTGCATGGTCATATTGTCTACCATATTGGAAAGTACAGAATATAGAACAGTCCTGTCATCTCAGAAAGAAATTCTATTGGACCGTGCTATTCTAGATAAATAAAGATGGAATCATGATTACAGAAATATTCTTCTCAAACACCTGCTGAAAGAAAACAAAACAAAAAAACCATGAGCACATTTTATCCAAATAAATGAACATAAAATGGTAGGTTTGTAAAAAAAGACAAGTGAAGGGGCTTCCTCTTATCACTATAGACAATCTTCCATGGATTCCTTCTTGTCCTCATAGACACACCACAGAAAAAAAGAAAGTGTATATAACATGACTTAAATAAGTTCAGTAGAACTCTTGAAGTGAAAAAAGAAAATTGAAAAGAAATGGAAATAAATTGACAAAGGACACAGAAATCTTATAAAAGACTTAGGAAAGTCTTAGAAAAGAATAAAGAGCCTCCTACTACCTCAATGTCTCAGCAGGGTAAGAACGTCTCCAGTGTAAAGGAGAAATGAACGTGAATATTAACAAAATCATACCATACATAGCCAATTATTTCAGAAAAATATGAACAAAAAAGTGAAAACAAAGAAAAATTTCAAAAAGAAGCAATCATCTCAGGGTTTCTCAACAAGGGAACTGTTAGCATTCTTGATGAGACTGTTTAAGTTAAATAATATAAATTGAGAACATAGAAAATCTAAGGATAATTAATGATTCAGATAAGCATTACACATTTAAAATAAAATGTATTAAAAATATAAGAATATTTCTCTAAAATTAAGTCTGTTAATTAAAGGGAATAGATTGTAATGTTGTGCTCAGGTTCCAGAAAAAAGACTATTATGATCAATCACTAAAGATCTGCCAATTCTTACCTATGCTCATTGTTATAATTATATATAAAAGCCCTCTAAAGTTAAGGAAACTATGTTACATTTTTTTAAATACTATAGCTCTCTCATTTCAATCCATTTGTATCCTTTTAAACAGCCATGTTGTTTAAATAACATAACACTAAACTGATAGGCAATCAATTGACCAAAAGTATCAATAACAGAGTTTTGGTGTGGCTCTGTAGGGTAAGTACTGGACCACAAAGTCAGTTTGAATCAAAAGGTCAGTGATTCAAATCAACCAGCCGCTCCTCATAAACCCTACACAGGACTGCTTTGAGTCAGAACCAACTAGAAAGCACTTAACAAGAGTATTCGGATACAAAGAGACCTGGTATGGCACTGTTGGATAAGCACTGGACTGCTAACTACAAGGTCAGTGGTTCAATCTCAGCAGCTGCTCCTGGGAAACCCTCTGCAGGGTCGCTATAAGTTGAGTCAGAACTGACTCTCCAGCGCTTACCAACAACAATAGCATTCAGACATGCTACCACTCATCTGTCAGTTTGTTATACTGTAGTGATTTGTGTTTTGTTGTGATGCTAGAAGCTATACAACTAGTATTTCATAAAACAGCCATTTTACCTTTGGTTGACAGATTTCAGTAGAGTTTCCACACTAAGACAAGCAGGAAGAAGGTCCTATGTAAAACATCTGGCCAATAAAAAACTTATGAATGGCAACTAAACACTGTCTGATAAAGTCCTGGAAGATGAGCCCCTCAGGTTAGAAGGCATTTAAAATATGACTGAGGAATACCTTTCTCCTCAAAGTAGATTTGGCATAAATGATGTAGAAGGAGCAAAGCTTTCATGACCTCCATTTGCTGATGTGGCATGACACAAAATTAGGCTAAAAAGCTGCAAATATTTATTCATCACTGGAATGTATAACATGCAGAGAATGAATGTAAGAAAATTGAAAGCTATCAAAAATTATATGGAACACTTAAAAATAGATATCTTAGGCATTTGTCAGCTGAAATGACTACTGAATATTGAATTGAATAAAATAGTGGCCATTTTGAATTGGACAATCTGATGGTCTATCATGTTGAAAATTATAATTTATAGAGGAACTGAGCTGTATTCATTGTCAAAGAAAACACTGCAAGATCTATCCTGAGGTGCAATGCTCCCTATGATAGGATAATATCTATATTGTCAACAAGGAAGACAAGTTAATACTATTCAAATTTATTCACCAACCACCAATGAGAAAGATAAAGAACCTGAAGATTTTAACCAACTTCTATATTTAATATCTATAATAGATTTACCTCAGAATTTGTTTAAGAACTCTTAATATCCCATAATCTGATTTTTGTTTTTATTTGTCTTATATTCAACAAGTCTTCTCTCCAATGAAATAACTAAACAAAAACCTACCTTTCCAATATTTTCTTTTCCTTCAATATTGTGTAAGATCATTGTATTGCCATTATTTATATTATTTTGTTATTTTTATTATAGTCACTTCAAAGCATCATACAAAATTCAATTTTCAATTGAATAATTATTTTGACATTGAAAATTCTTATTTCTACAATTAAAGTAAAGGTTTCTCTGGTGTGTGATTTACTCTTAAGTTCTCAAGAGAAT
>NW_006408681.1:4700323-4701832 GCF_000296735.1 Chrysochloris asiatica
CGCTATGGGTCAGAACCGACTCGACGGCACTTACCAACAACAACAATATTGGTCCATTAGTAAATACAGCAATTCACTTATCTTTTTTGCATCTATCTTATCTACCATAGTCTAAATTGTTGCTGCTATTGACTATATTGCTTATAAAATAATTTAACATTTCTAATTTTAGTCTCCCACCACTCATCTGTTAGTTTGTCGCCTTGTGGTGGCTAGTGTGTTGTGTGATGCTAGAAGCTATGCCACCTGTATTAAGAATGATGCTAGAAGCTATGCCACCTGTATTAAGAAAGTTAGAAAGGTCACCGAAGGTGGACAGATTTCAGCTGAAATTCCAGAATAAGATGAAATTGAAAGGAGAGACAGACTACTTCCTAATCTTTACCAAATGAAATCCTTATGAATATCTGTGAAACACTGTCAGACAGCACCAGAATAATAGGATGAATACCACCAGAATATTATCAGATACAGTGGTGGAAGATGGGTCCCTCAAGTTGGAAGTCACTCAAAATATGACTGGGGAAAAGCTGCCTCCTCAAATACAGCTGACCATGATGACACAAATGGAATAAAGCTTTGGGACCTTCATTTGATGATGGGGCACAACACAAAATGAGGAGAAACATCTTCAAACAACCATTAATAACTAGAACATGGAATGTATGAAGTATTCATCTAAGAAAATTGGAAATTGACAAAAATGAAATAGAACATAAACATCAATATCCTAGGCATCAGTGAGCTGAAATGGCTTGGCATTGATGATTTTGAATATGGCAATCACATAGTTTGCTATAGTGGGAATGAC
Source organism: Chrysochloris asiatica (assembly GCF_000296735.1). Classification (NCBI taxonomy): domain Eukaryota; kingdom Metazoa; phylum Chordata; class Mammalia; order Afrosoricida; family Chrysochloridae; genus Chrysochloris; species Chrysochloris asiatica. The sequence continues at coordinate 4,701,135 of NW_006408681.1, forward strand.
AAATTGAAGAGGAAGGGTGTCACATTCATCATCAAAAACAACATATTAAGATCAGTCTTGAAGTACAACACTGTGATAAGATAATACCCATATGCCTACAAGGAAGACCAGTTAATGCCACTATTCTTCAAATTTATACACCAATCATTAAAGCCAGTGAATATGAAATTTTAAAATTCTACCAATTTATTCAGTCTGAAATTGTTCAAACATGCAATCAAGATGTATTGATAATTACTTATGATTAGAATGCAAAGGTTAGAAACAGAGTAGAAGGATCAGTAAATGGAAAATGTGTCCTCGGTGATAAAATGATGCTGCAGTTATCATGACAGAATTTTGCAAGACCAATGACTTCTTCAATTCAAATACATTCTTAAGCAACTTAAAAGACAATTAAACATGTGGGCATCACTAGGTATAATAAACAGAAATCAAACTGACTACATCTGTGGAAAGAGAGGGTAGAAAAATATCCATATCATCAGTCAAAAGAAAGCCAGAAACAGATTGTGGAACAGAGCATCAATTACTCATATGCAAGTTCAAGATGAAGTTGAAGAACATTAAAACAAGTTCACGAAAGCCAAAATATGACCTTGAATATATCCCACCTGAATTTAGAGATCATCTGAAGATGATTTTAATGCATTAGACACTAATGACCAAAAACCAGAAGAGTTGTGGGATGACATCAA
>NW_006408681.1:4701964-4711126 GCF_000296735.1 Chrysochloris asiatica
AGAGATGCTAAAGCAAATATAAGAAATGAGGAGGTAAAAGAGCTGAACAGAAAATGTCAAAGATCAGCTCAAGAAGATAAAGCTAAATATTACAATAAAATGTGCCTGGTATTCTGTGTTATTGCTGACAGCGAACTTCACTGCACCTCCACTCGCCGCCATCAAGCCCCGGCTCCTCTTTGGGCATGTTTTGGAGAAGGACCTCATGTTTGGTTAAGTGGAAGGTCAGTGAAAAAGAGGAAGTCCCAAAATGAGTTGTACTGGCACAGTGTCAGAAATTGTAAGGATGGTACAGGACCAGGTAATGGTGTGTTCTGTGGTGCATAGGGTCACTATGAGTTGGAACTGACTCAATGGCACCTAACGACAACATTGCTATGTACAGTATGGTGAATTATTTAATATGGCTCTTCTAGCCTTGTTTTTGTAACTCCCACCAAACAACTCTTTTCCTAATAGTTCTGGGTAAGAAGGTGGGAAAAGGAACACATTATTAAGCTGTGGATGTTAACAGTTCCTTGCCTTACTGGCAGTGGTGGTGGTTGTGTGCTATGGAACCATCTCAAAAGCAGCAGAGGAGATCTCACTACCACCAAAGAAGAGCCAGGAGTGGAGCATGTCTTTGAACCCTGAGAGCCATGCACATTGTACTTCTTCTACCCAGGGACAGAAAGCCATGTCACCAGAGAAGTCACAGAGGGGTAGCAGCAGCAGAACCAAAACCCAGAACACATAACAGAGTCAGGAGTTTCTCAGCCTACTGAGTAAGTAAAGCTGAATGACTTTGGACAGAAGGCTTTCTTGCAGTTAGATGCTTCTAGGCATTCAGTTGGGATGTCTAGGTTTGTTGAACCACAGAGCTAGATAGAACTTTCACGGTGAAATTTCCGGTGGATTGGTTTGTCTTGTGGGCATTTATCAGTAGTATGAAAGAGCTTTGCTAACATTAATCTGGTAAAGAGTGGCTTGCCTGTGGGCATAGTTGAGGAGAGTGTGTCCTGACTGAAAGAACTACGCCCTTTGCATTTTCTGGTCCTGACTTGTAACCTGTTAATCTCCCTAATAAACTCCACAACTGTGAGTGTAGTGTCTGAATTCTGTGTGGCCACTGCAACAAATTCTCACACCCAGTCAGGTAGCAGAGTGCTATGGTGACGGATGCTTGGTGCCACAATTTTTGTAGTCACTCATTTTACTTTTACAGTTTCTGTGTTGTCTAGTTTGCCATTATTTCTCCGTATATTTTTACTTCACGTATTTTAGTATTCATCTCAAATTTGCATTGTACCTTCTTTATATCTTCTATGAATAAGCTGAACTTTTTTTTACAGTATGAATAATTATAATAACTTTTATAATATCCTTGCTCACTAGCTATAATATATGTCAGATCTCGGTTGTTTAGACTGATCAGTTTTTCTTCTGAATATGGGATTATCCTCTTCCCTCATTGTATGCTGGATAATTTTTGAATGGATGCCAGACAGTAAGAATTTTGTCTCGTTGGGAATGCATATTTAAAATTCTATAAATATTCAATAGCTTTGTTTTGGAACTAAGTAAAGTTACTTCTGAACAGTTTGATCCCCAAGTCTTGCTTTAAGTTGTTGTTGTTAAGTACTGTGGAATCGGTTCCCTGTATATAGTTTCCAAGGAGGGACTGGTGAGTTTGAACTGCCGACCTTGTAACTAAAACTAACATTATGGCCCAGTGCTTATCCTACAGTGCCACTATTCTCCCTACTAGTGAGGCAAGAAGAAGCCCTCGTAGCATAGTGGGATGCAAGGCAGACTGTTAACCACAAGGTCACCGGTTTGAATCTACCAGCTACCCCATGGAAGAAAGATGAAGCTTTCTGCTCACATAAAGATGTACAGCTTTGGAAACCCTATACAGGATCGCTCTAAGTTGGAATCAACTCCATGGCACACAACCACCACTGCTGCCAGTAATGCAAGGACCTTCTGTGTCCTAAACCATGCTCCCCATGAATTATGCTTTTTGAGTCTTTCTGGAACAGGCACTTGTCCAAGCCTTGTTCAAGAATAATCCACTGTTAACCTCTGTAACTGTGTTTGATATAGTTCTTTCTCTGACACATATGTTGAGCAGTATATAGCTGAATACTTGAGGAGAACAGTCTGAAGACCTCCAGAGTTCTCCCCTCTATCCTGAGAACTCTGGCTACCTTGGGCTTCCTGAACTCCTACTTCAGTCTCTTCAACTCAGGGAGTTAATAGGTTTCACCTAGATGCTGCCTTCCAGTGACAATGCCCAAAATCTCATGACATTAACATGCAGTAATTGTACGACTAATTTGTTTTATCATCATGAAGGATTACTTTACTTTGTTGCAAAACATCCAGTTTCTTGAAAATCACTGCTTCACTTTTTTTGTTTTTTATATGATAAAATAAAGGCTATCCCTTATTGTTCCATCTTTTCCAGAAGGAGAAATCTCCATGAAATTCTTAAATGCATGAACAACTCTGCTATATTGTTAGTACAAAGATTCAGGAAGATCAGTCTCAATGGCATTACCTAAAACAACCAATTTTACAATTTTTGCTACATTAGCTTAATAATTTTAATATCCAGGTTGTCATAGGCAACATTGGTCCCTATCTTGGTGATGTAGCAAACTGTTCTGGCGCAACAACTTTGAAGCATCTTAAATTTCTTTTGGATAGCCATTTTATAGAGCACTGTTCTGAAGCTAGTTTATTCGGAGAATCTAGTAGAATCTATGTACTCTTTCTCAATAAAAATTCACAATTTCTACCACAAACAAAATTATGTGTATAATAATAAGATTGCTTTGATGTATAAATGTCTGGATCCAAATTAAAAATTATTATGTTAGAGTACTAAGGAGCTCTGGTTGCGTAGTGGTTACGAATCGGGCTGAGAACCTTAAGGCCAGCAGTTCGAAACTACCAGCCGTTCCGCGGGAGAAAGATGAGACTTTCTGCTCCTGTAAAGATTTACAGCCTCGGAAACACTGTACAGGGTCGCTATGGGTCGGAACCGACTCGAAGGCACTTAACAACAACAACAACATGTTAGACTACTAAAACAGTGCTGTTGAATAAGCGTTGGACTGCAAGGTTGGTTTGAATGACAAGGTTGGTGGTTCAAACTCATCAGCCACTCCTCCAAAACCCTATGCAGGGTCACTATGAGTTGAAACCAACTTTACAGCACTTTACAACAACAACAACTTTAGAAGGGTGATCAACATCATACCTAAGCCATGTGATTTTTCAGTATCAAAAAGAGAATACATCGGACATGAAATTTTCATCAGGTTTAAGCAAGAACAGAAATGTAAATGGTTTAAGCTTTTTAATATTATCCACAATTATCTTTGCTAGGGACTTCCTTTGAATTCTTCATGCCTCAAAAACTGTATGTGTGCGTGATTTTTCTCAGCAAAATGATGTGGCCTTAACCACACATTGCAGTGATTTTGCAGATCCCACCTAGTTTCAAGATCACATAGTTTCAGGCATTTGGAGACTATATTTCATAGCAATAAAACCACAGCTGTGAAATATGAACTGTTAAAGCATGAACAAATCCTGGATAAACCTGATTGATAGAGGTAGAAAAATAAGACGATAAGCAGCAAATGAGCTGATGTTAATTTGATTGTGATTAGATGGGATGCCTTTCATATCATCACGTCACCTCTGAACAACAAGCTTTTCCATTATGAGCTGGAAATCAAGCTAAGAAGCTATCTATGTGGAGAATTTCCTGCTTGAAAAATTTACTGTTTGAGCATCATCTTATTAAATTGAATACAAGGAGATGTCCCAGGAGAACACATTAGCCACCATACCCTAGGATGAAGACTTGCAAAAGCTTTTTTTAAATTTTAATTAATTAATTTATTTATTATTAATTGTTATGTCATAAACATAATTTTCATAGATTTCCATTATTAATACACATTTACATCCTTTAGAGAACCCTCCTTATTGTCTGTGAAATTTTATAGTACTCCATCCTACTTTCAAGCTTTTAGCTCCATTCAAGAAGAAACTGGTAAATCTTTACCCTTTGCCAAGTACTAAAATAAGTGCCATGAGGATTATAAATAGAAAGAGAAAAAAATCTTCTTATTTTTCTCAGTGTTTGCATTTGTTTTTGAGTAAAGAAAACATAGAGTGAATAAAATAGAGTAAAGTAAAGTGTATAATTTTACAACAATGAAAAAACTAAGGAAAAAGAGGGTTTAGTTGAATAGTGAATTCAAGAAGTGCTATAAAACATCAGGAGAAAACAAAAATGTGGTTGCTATACATAAAAGAATCTGGTTTTAAAAGACGTGAAGGATTTGAGCGCCCCTAATTAGCAGTTTCAACACTCACACAGAAGCAACAGTCAAGAAATAAAATGACAGTGCATTAGACAAATTTGCTGCAAAAGACCTCTTTAAATGTCAAAGATCAGACATAAGTTTAAGGACTGAGGTGCACCTGACCCAAGCCATGATATTTTCAACCATATCATATGCCTGTGAAAGCTGGACAATGAATAAGAAAGACCAGAGAGGAAATGATACATATGAATATGGCACTGGCAAAGAATATTGAAAACACCATTGACTGTCAAAAGAACAGTCAAATCTGGAAAAGACATACAACCAGAGTACTCCTTAGAAGAGAGAATGGTGAGACTTTGTCTTTCATACCTTGAACATGTCAGGAAGGACATTATGCAGAAGGACATTATGCTCGGTAAAGTGGAGGGTTAGTGAAATGAGAAAAACCCCCAACAAGATAGATTGGCACATAACAACAAATGTGAGGATAGCACAGGACTGGTCAGTGTTTTGTTCTTTTGTGCAGAGGGTTGCTATGAGTAGGAACTGAGTCTACTCTATCTACTGCTCTTCTGTCAATTTGTCCTATTGTGGTGGCTTGAGCGTTGCTGACAAAATCAGAAGTATTAGTGTTTTCCATCCTTTGCCATGATACTGCACACATAATATGTGGCATTACTTATAAACTCACTAAGATAAACTGAGAAATTGTTCATAGACTAGATATAATCACCCAGTTTACCAAATTTTCCATATGCTTTGTATGGTTGCCCTTTAACCTGAGGGGCCTAATATCTTTTTGCACTTAAAATCTATCTGAGAAACATTAGGTGAAAATTGCTGATTTGTGGAACTTCTTCACTCAGCCCACTTACAGAAGATAGGCCTTATAAGATGTCTTCTTTCATAGCACCTCATCTGTGAAAGAACACTTTTCTGAGACATTCATCCTAGATAGATTGTTGTGCTCTTTACTATAGGACCCCACAATCCAAACCAAAAGCAGGAACATAGAGTTAGATAAGCAACCATAAAAGGGCCTAATGTGAGAAACCTGACAAAAAAGAGGTGCCTTAAACTACACTGCATTTAACTGACTAAATTACATCCCCAGTTACAGAGTTTAAATGTGAGATGTTCAGAGATTATAAAATTAGAGTAAAAATTAGAGCAAAAGTACTAGGAGTTATGAGGGAACAGAAAACAGTTAAGAGAAGTCATAGGGGTGATGATAATGGGAGTTAACCAAAACAGTAGGAAATAGAAAAAAATAGAAGAGACGAAAACTAAATCAGGGATGACATATTTGGTTGAGAAGGAGACATGTGCTGCATTCTGAAAAGCCAGTCACTAATGTTGCTGCTGTTGAACTTCCAGAATTGCTTCCAGATCACCATGGCTACTGTTGAATCTTGAATGTCCATGAACTTCTCATTCTGCATGAGGCCTGAGGATCCCATGTCAGAGCACTCGGTGTTCTTCATTATCCCTTATTGTATCAAACATGACTTTATTTGTGCCCACCTGGAAAACCTATATAACATACTGGATGTAAAACCAACTTAACCCAAAAGGTAATTCCTTTTGAGATTCCCTAAATGCCAGCTGTGACCACAGGAACATTGTGAAATTCCTCTGCTGAAATGGAAGGTTGTTTCCTCATGAATCATCCAGCGAACTGGAAAATAGCCCTTAGAATACTAGTTTACGAAGGCCTGTGGGTAATTTTAAAGCCTTTTGTCTATTTTCTATTCTATAAGGAAATACTGCTTTTCTTATTTCTTTTCCATTAATATTTAACTTGGGAAATTTTTGATGATTTTCAGCCACATATTTTAGTATTTTCATTGCTCCAAACATGCATTCCCAGTCAAAGCAAGCTCCATTTTTTTTTAATGAGAAAAGTCAACTTATTACTCCAAAGTCCATTTTAGTTAACTGAAAAAAATGTTCATAAATTCATCATAATCTTCTATACAAGCTCCTTAAAAATGTGATGTTACAGCAATTCCCATTAAGAAGTAAAGTCTATTTCAGCATCCTTTAAGTTAATAACGAGCAAGGCAGATAGATGCCAGAATATAATTATGTGTCTTACATCGGCCAGTGGGGCATTAACCATTTGGAACTGCAGTATCATGTTGGTATGTCTATCTAGTTCTATAGTTCAGTGTTAAGTATTTCGAACCTCAATTAGAATCACATTTATCTATATTCTGTGACCTTGCTTCTATCAGTATTCAAGATTGAATTTTGACAAACATTTTTCCTGATTCACTATCATATTTCTCAGTTGGATCATATCTCAATCATGGAACAGAGATCATTTTTATTGGGTCACTTCAAGATACCAACATTCATGTAATATGCTTAGAATAATTCTTAGAATATAATGAGTACTCTGTATCAGAGAAAAGAGGGTAATACTTTCTCTTAACTAGCTAAATAGAGTGTTTATTGTTAGGTGTATCCATTCTATTCTGACTCAGTGACCAGATGTACTCTAGAAGGAAACAGTGCCCAGTCCTGCGTCATCCTCACAACAATTCTTATATTTGAGCCCATTGTTGCATCCACTGTGTCACTCCATTTAATTACTGCACTTCCTCTTTTTTTGTTAGCCTTCTTCTCTATTAAGCATAATGTTCTTTTCCAGGAACTGACTCCTCCTGATAACATGTCCAATTTACTTTAGGCAAAGTCTCTCCATCTTTACTCCTAAGGAACATCTGGCTGTACTTATTCCAAGACAGTTTTGTTTGGTCTTCAGGAAGTCCATGGTACTTTCAATGTTCTTTTCTTTGCCAACACCATAATTAAAATACATTGATTCTTCTTCAGTCTGCCTCATTCATTATCCAGCTTTCACATGAAAATACCCTGGTTTGGATCAGGTACACTTTAGTCCTCAAAGTCATATATTTGCTATTTAATGTTTTAAGGACGACTTGTACAGCAGATTTGCCCAATGCAATATGTCCACTGATTTCTTGACTGCTGCCTGCATGAACATTGATTGTGATCCAAGTAAAATGAAATCCTTGACAACTCCTATTGTTTCTCCATTTATCATGATGATATTTATTGATCCAGTTTTGAAGATATTTGTTTTCTTTATATTGAGTTGTAAGCCATACTGAAGGTTGTATTCTTCAATCTTCATCAACAAGTGCTTCAAGTCCTCTTCACTTTCAACAAGCAAGGTTGTGTATTCTGCATATTACAGGTTTTAAATGAGCCTTCCTCCAAAGCTGATGTCCTATTTGCCTTCACATAGCCCAGTTTCTCATATTACTTGCTCGTCATACAGTTTAAATAAGTATGGTGAAAAGATGCAACCAAGGTATACACCTTTCCTGATATTAAACCATGCAGTACCCCCTTATTCTGTTTTGAAGACTATCTCTTAGACTATATACAGTTTCCTCATGAACACAATTGTTTTGAAACACCCATTCTTTACAATGTTATATGTAGTTTGTTATGATTCATAAAGTTGTGTGCTTTAGATAGTCAATAAAGCACAAGTAAACATGTTTCTGGTATTCTTTGCTTTCAGGTAAGATGTGAATGATGTCACTAGTGATAGCTCTCACTCCACGTCATCTTCTGAAATTTTGGCAATTCCCTTTCAATCGACTACTGCAATCATTTTTAAATTATCTTCAGAAAAATTTTATTTGTATGTAATATTAATGATATTGTTCAATAATTTCTGTGTGCTGTTGGGTTACCATTCTTTGAAAAGGATATAAATATCAATGGTGATTGAAATGCAAAAGTTAGAATCAAACTGGGAAGATCAGCAGTTAGAAAATATTGCTTTGATAATAAACCTGACCCTGGAGATCACATAATAGAATTTGGCAAGACCAATGAATTATACATTGCAAATATCTTTTTTTCAATAACTTAAATTGTGGCTATACATGCAGATCTCACTAGATAAAATACACAGGAGTCAAACTGACTACATCTGTGTGAAGAGACAAAGGAAAAGCTCAATGTCATTAACCAAAACAAAGCCCAGGGTCAACTGTGGAAAAGACCATCAATTCTGTTAGATAAACACTGGAATTATAAGTGTAAGGTCAGTAGTTTGAGCCCATCAGCATCTCTGTAGGAGAAAGATGAGATTTTCTGCTCTTACAAAGATTTATAGTGTCAGAAACCCAATATGGCATTATTGTGAATCAGAACTGACTCAACAGTACTTAAAAACAACAAAAAAATCACATGAAGCTGAAGAAAATTACAAGTCCATAAGAGCCAAAACATGACCTTGAACATTTCCCACCTGAGTTTAGAGACCTTCTCAAGGACAGATGTGACACATTGGATACTAATGACAAAGACCAGAGGAGTAATGGGATGGCATCAAGATCTTCATACATGAAGAAAGTGAAAGGTCATTAAAAAAAAAAAAAAAAAAACAGGAAAAAGGAAGTGTAAACTGGATGCCCAAAGAGAATCTGAAACTTGCTCTTGAACATAGAGTAGTTAAAACAATTGGAAGAAATAATGAAATGGAAACAGCTAAACAATGTCAAAGGACAAGTCAAGAAAAGAAAGTCAATAATTGGGACTGTCACAACTGTAAAGGTAGAAGTTTTGTAACAAAAATGGGGAGTAGTTAATCTTACAGTACAGGAACAGAGGACTCTCAGACCATCAAGAGAGAAGAACACAAGCAGAGTGTGGAACCCTATCCAGAGAAGCAGTGACACCAGAGATGGACGCAGACATGAGGATATGGAGGGAGGGAGCAGTTGCGGACTCTGGACTCATGGAAAGAGAGGGACTGGGTGCTGGCAGCCAGGAGGCAGGCTTG
>NW_006408681.1:4711501-4716852 GCF_000296735.1 Chrysochloris asiatica
AAAGACATGAAGATAAAAATGTAAGACTGGACTTGCAATACTGAAGGAGTCTATGATGCATATTGAATGATGCAGGAAGCATCTAAGTAAGAGGGGAGTAATTTAGAGTCTCTTACCAAAAAGAATTGGTTGATGTTCAACCATTTCAGGAGGTAGTTCAAGATTCAATGGTATTGATTGTACTGACGGTATTAGCAAAAATCAGGGATCCAGGAATTGATGGAAATGTTTCAACAAACTTCTGCATTGCTGGAAGTCTATGCCAAGAAATTTGGAAGGCAGTTACCTAGTCAACGAACTGAAAAAGATCCTTATTTGTGCCCATTCCAAAGAAAGCTAAGCAAAGAGGTTCCTAAAATCAGATTACAGAAATTCATACTGTTTTCAAGAAGGAAAACCAGCATTTCTACCCATACTGGTGGCTCCATATGTTGTACAAAATTGTATACTTCTTGTTGATAACTGCCTTTGAGTTGGTTCCAACCCATACCGACCCTGTATAGGGTTTCCTAGGAGCAGCTGGTGACTGAATCGCCAACCTTGTGGTTCAAACCAACTTTGTATTCTAGCGCACTAACCCACAGTGCCTCATCAGGATTTATGCATGAATAATTTCTTTTAGAAAATCAGCACAAGGCTGGTCCCTATGAGATGGAGGTTAAAGCTAACTTAAACATCCAACTTTTCCAACATGTTATAACTATCCATAATCCTTGATATCAATCACCACCCTTCTCCTCCCTCAGGTCCCAGGGTTCTACAATGGGTTTCAACATTTCACAGAGCACACAATTGCCAAAAGAAATGGTTCACATAATTGTGGAGGTTGGCAAGCCCCAAATCCGTAGTTCAGAGGTCATTCTGAAAGAGTGTCACCCACGTAGTCTCTTGAACTGAGGAAACCAAATCAGCAAGTCAGACAACAGGCTGTGGGAGCTGAAGAACTAAGTCAAGCCCCAAGAAGTGAAAGTCAAACATAATGGGACAGATACAAGATCTAGGGCAAGAAAGAGAACTTTGCCAAAGCAATCCTATAAACAGGAAAACTAAGGGGGTGATTTGAGTCACAACCTCTTGGGAGGTTATTGTTAAATGTTCTTGAATTTGTTCTGGTTCATAGCAACCCTATATAGAGTTTCCAAGGAGTGGCTGGTGGGTTTGAACCACTGATCTTGTGGTTATCCTACAGTGCCACACCAGGAACCCCTAATAAGGTAGGGGCATCCTTAATCCTTGGTTCCACCTTAATCCTTACTGCTTGGTATTGTTTTTGTTAAGTGCAGTTGAGTCGATTTTGACTGACAATGACCCTGTATAGGGTTTCTGAGGAATCTCTGGTGGGGTTAAACAACTAATTTTGTGATTAGCATTCCAGTGCTTATCCTACAGTGTCACACTGTAATCCTTACTCCTTAATTCCCCCTTAATCCTGCCTCATGAACAACACTCTTCAAAATGGGTCCCTAATCACAGGCATTGATATTGTTGTTAAGTGTCTTGGTTTCCAACTCAGACATAGAGGTTAGGGTTTACAATAGATCACAGATTAGAACAATACAGCTAAAAGGGCCAAAATAAATAATTAGCTGCCTTGTGCAGCCCTATGTTTATAATCTGATCTTGAATGAGTTCTTAGAGTAATCCAACATATGTCTCAAGGATCTTTTGAGCATCTGTTAAATTAAAAAGTAAGACTGGAGGTTAGCTGGAAGAAACCTCAGTGGCAGTGGATGCACAGGCTACATCTCAGTTGTGTAGTATTTCCTGCGGGCTGAGTGGAACTGTAGCAAGACTACTACAGAAAGAAACTATGGGGCCTTAATTGTGTGGGAGGATTTAACAAGCAACATGAGGATAGCTGGAAAGTCATTCCCAAAACACATCATGAGAAAAGGCCATGAGAGGCCTCCTATGAGAGAAATTCCAAATATATCATCAAATATTTATTCTGATGCCTATGACAAAGACATTCATTCAACTTCCAAAATCAGTAAAAGCTGAGGAAGCAAGAATTCTGCCCTCTTTTTCTTATCATCTATCTTCCTCGCCCTCCCAAACCCATATACTACTGGAGACATGAAGGCCTGAGAGAATGTAGGGAAGAAAAAAAAAAAAAGAAGAAGAAACAGAGCAAGCTGTCCTTCTTTTTCATGAACATCATACCAGAAATTAGCTATAGACAAAATAAATAAGTTTAAAGTTGATTTAAAGTAAAGTTGATATAATAATATCTGAGGAAGATACTGTTTTTAGAGCTGAAAGAGACCACAGTCGAACAGAAAAAGAATAAAGCTGTTTCTCTTATTCTACTGAGTACAACCCATTCAGTAGTTAACATATATCTGTACACAAACATTAATTGTTGAATTTTCTCTTTAAATTAGATTAGGTTGTTGACATTACAGCAGAACAATAAACACATTACTAATCCTTTTGCTAGCAGAAAGAAAAATTAGAACCTATTATGACATGCCAGTAAAATGAGATTATTCATTCTTATCTAAATCATAATAAAAATAATGTTCAATCATTGTTCTACAAATGCCAAGATTATTTGATCTTACAACAATATAAAGGAACTGAATCAGCCCAGCCACATATTCAACAATATTAAATATTCTTTGAAAATGCAGAATGTGTGTCTTCAGATTATGGAAAAGAGAAGGAAAACTCAGTATAGAATCTTCCAGTCTATAAAAATAATAGCTGGGCCACTATCTTCCACATGCTAATAGTTTTTAAAAGAATGAAAGCACTCTTTAGCCAAAAAAAAACTATTTCTGATCTGTACTTATTTATATACCTAAATATTTTGTTTAAAAAATTTGTTTTTGCTCCATTTGTTATATACTTTCTAAAGAACCACTGGGTTACACTTTTCATCACAATATTTTATCATTGCATTCCCATTTAAGGCAAAGCCATATGACAGTTGAAAATGTCCATAATAATTTAAGTGACCCTAAGCACAGGATTTCTCTGACTGCATGCATTTTTCATACACTAACTCTTATTGTAATGCTTATGATCAATAAAGATGCCTGCTCAGAAGTAGAATAAATTTGTGGACTATTAATATTTAATGTTCAGAGCTTTAAATCACTGCCCACTCTTACCTACAGAAAATTCTCTTGTACTCTTAGGAGTAGACTATGAAAACTGAAATAGGAAAAATCAAAATCATTCCTGTATGTAGCAAAATAACTTTCTATACATCTACACTTTCTATATAAACCAAATTCTAGCCAATTTATCATGTCATTTGAAGGAAGTTTATGTAAGGTATGGATAACATTCCAGGAATTTTGTGCCTGAAGAGTGGATATCCATTTGCAAATTCAAATGTACAAATCTGATATAAAAGGGTCTGGCTAAATAATTTAGCAAGTTTCATAATTTTAGTCATTTTGCAATCTATCTTTGCTACAGTTTTCTCATCTTAAAAACAATATGGCTCACAACAGTCCTATCCCATTGTACATGGGGTCACCAACATTCCTATCTGACTTGTATATGGTGGTGGTGGTATACTGTCAAGTTCACTCTGACTCATAGTGAACCTTCATAGAACTTTTGAGACTATAAATCTTTATGGGATTAGAAAATCTCATCTTTCTCTCATGAACAATTTTTGATAGATTCAGACTGCTGACCTTGCAGATAGCAGCCCAATGCATAACCACTAGCTAACATTAATTGTGTTTCAGTTCCCTGATCCTGAAAATAAGCGAAATACAGGTTTCTCCTTTCTGTTATTGGTATGAGCTTTAAAAGGCAAAATCCAAGTAGAATAATTACCTCAGGAGTACTTCATTGTTATTAATATTGAAATCATCTATTTTCCTTATCGCACAGAAAAATGTGTATCACGGAATATGCATATATTACCTATATTGTTGTTGTTGAGAAGTGTTGTAGAGTCAGTCTCGACCCATTGTGACCCCTATATTACACCATGATATATACATAAAACATGCTCTGGTAGCATAGTGGTTATGAATCAGGCTGCGAACCTTAAGGCCAGCAGTTCGAAACTACCAGCCGCTCCTCAGGAGAAAGATGAGGCGTTCTACTCCCGTAAAGATTTACAGCCTCGGAAACCCTGTACAGGGTCGCTATGGGTGAGAACCGACTCGACGGCACTTAACAACAACAACAATATACATAAAACAGGGTTTTTCACCTTTTTCAGATTTCCATTATATTGGAGTAAAGCCCGTGGGAATAAAGCCTTTGGGACCTTCATTTACTGATGGGGTACAACTCAGAATGAATAGAAACAGCTGTAACATCCATTAATAATCAGAACATGGAATGTATGAAGTATGAATCTAGGAAAATTGGAAATTGTCAAAATGAAATGGAACGCATCAGTATCTTAGGCATTAGTGAGCTGAAATGGACTGGTATTGGTCATTTAAATCTGACAACCACATGGTTTATTATGCCAGGAATGACAAATTGAAGAGGAATGGTTTGGGGTTAATTGTCAAAAAGAACATATCCAGATCAGTCATGAGGTTCAATGCTGTCTGTAATAAGATACTATCCATGCACCTACAGGGAAGACCAGTTAATATCACTATTATGCAAATGTACACACCAACCACTAAAGTCAGTGAGGATGAAATAGAATACTTCTACCAACTTCTTCAATCTGAAATTGATCAAACATTGCAATCAAGGTATATTGATCATTACTGGTGATTGGAATGAAAAGGTTGGAAACAAAGATGAAAGTCAGTAGTTGGAAAATATGGCCTTGGTAATAGAAATGATGCTGGAGATTGCATGGTAGAATTCAGCAAAAAACAATGATTTGTTCATTTCAAATGCCTTCTTTAGACAGCATAAGAGAAGATTACACACATAGACCTCACCAGATGGAATACAATAAATCAAATTGACTACATCTGTGGAAAGAGACAATGGAAAAGCTCCATATCATCAGCCAAAACAATGCCATGGGCAGATTCTGGAATAAACCATAAATTGCTTATATGCAAATTCAGACAGAAGCTGAAGATGAAAACAAGTCCATGAGAGCCAAAATATGACCTTGAATATATCCTACCTGAATTTAGAGATCAGAATAGATTTAATATACTAAACACTGAACACCAAAGACCAGAAGAATTGTGGAATGATATCAAGACCATCATACAGGAAGAAAGCAAAAAGTCATTAAGAAGACAAGAAAGAAGGAATAGATCAAAATGGATATCAGAAGAGATACTAAAACTTGCACTCCAGCATAGAGATGCTAAAGCAAATGAAAGAAATGAGGAGTTATGGGAGCTGAAGAGAAAATTTCAAAGATCAGCTTGAGAAGACAAACTCAAATATTACAA
>NW_006408681.1:4717177-4719960 GCF_000296735.1 Chrysochloris asiatica
TGATACAATAGTGAATAATTGTTATCAGGACTGCTTGTGAGGGTTGAAAATGTAAAGGTAGACGTTTTGTAGCAAGGAGGGAAGTGATTAACTTTGTAGTCTAGGAGCGGAGATCCCTGGGACCATCAAGGGGAAGAGCAGAGAGTGGGACCCTACCCAGAGAAGGAGTGACGCCAGAGATGGAGGCAGAGAGGATGAGGTAGAGAGAGATGTAGTGGCAGGGGACTTTAGACCCAGAGAGGGAGAGGGGCTGTGTGCTGAGGACTGGGGGGGAGGGGAGGCAGCCTTGCAGGGTATATACCCTTTGGTTGGTTGATGATGCATGGAGGGGATTGTAACCATGGCAATGAAATGATATACCATAGGATGAATGTAAAACTAATGTTTTCCCATATAAACTATCACATAATTCACAATAAAACATTTTTAAAAATGGTATCTGAAATAAGATAAGTAATTGGCCTTGCAAAAATCTATGTATGTAATCTCCATCATCATTCAAGTACAATGTTGAATAAAATTAGTGATAATGGAAAAAAATAAAATAAGAAGACAGAAGGAATACACATCGTCACTGTACCAAAAGAAAATGGGTGATGTTCAATCATTTCAAGAGGTAGCTTATGATCAAGGACCAATGACACTGAAGGAATTGGTGATGAACAAGGCACCAGGAACTGATGAACTAAAAATGGAAATCTTTCAAGAAAGTAAGGTGGCACTGAAGGCACTCAGTCATCTATGCCAAGAAATTTGGAAGACAATTACCTGGCCAACTGGTTGGAACAGATCCGTATTTGTGCCCATTCCAAAAAGAGGTGACCCAACAGAATGCGGAAATCTTAAGACAATATCTTTGATATCCCATGCTAGCAAAGTTTTACTAATGGTAATACAAAAATGGCTGCAAGCATACCTTGACAGAAAACTTCCAGAGGTTCAAGTAGGACTCAGAAGAGGACGTGGAATGAGGGATATCATTACTGATGTTCAATGGATCTTGGCTGAAAGGAGAGAATACCAGAAAGATGTTTACCTATGTTTTATTGACTACGCAAAGGCTTTCGGTTGTGTGGATCATGACAAGCTATGGACAACATTGTGAAGTATGAGTATTCTGGAACACTTTATTGTGCTCATGAGGAATCTGTACATGGACCAAAAGGCAGTTGTTCAAACAGAACATGGGAACATTGAATGGTTTAAAATTAAAAACAGTGTGTGACAGGGTTGTATTCTTTCACTGTACTTATTCAACCTGTATGCTGAGCAAATAAACTGAGAAGTTAGGTTATATGAAGAAAAATGTGGCATCAAGATTGGAGAAAGATTCGTTAACAACCTGTGATATGCATATGATACAACCTTGCTTGCTGATAGTGAAGAGGACTTAAAATACTGATGAAGATCAAAGACCACAGCTTTTTGTATGGATTGCATCTCAATGTAAAGAAAACAAAAATCCTCATCATTGGATCAATAAACAACATTCTTTTCAATAAAGAAAAGATTAAAGTTGACAAGGACTTCATTTTTCTTGGATCAACCATCAACACTCATGGATGCAGCAGTCAAGAAATCAAACAGTATATTGCATTAGGCAAATCTGCGGCACAAGATCTTTTTAAAGTGTTGAAGAACAAAGATGTCAGCTTGAGGACTAAGGTGCGCCTGACCCAAGCCATGTTATTTTCAATCACTTCATATGCATGTGAAAGCTGGACAGTGAATAAGGACGATCGTAGAAGAATTGATGCTTTTGAGTTATGGTGTTGGAGGAGAATATTGAGAGTGCCACGGGCTGCCAAAAGAACCAACAGATCTATATTGGAAAAAGTGCAGCCATAGTGCTCCTTGGAGACCAGGATGGCCAAACCTCGTCTCTCATACTTTGAACATATTGTCATGTTTGGTAAGGTGGAGGGTCAGATAAAAATAGGGAAACCCCAGAGAGATGGATTGGCACAGTGGCAGCATCAATAGGCCCAAGTGTGGAAACAATTGTGAGGTTGGCCCAGTACCGGGCAGTGTTTCATTCTGTTCAGCATAGGTTCTCTATGAGTCAGTACTTACTCAATGGCACGCAACAACAACAACATTATATTGGGTTTAAATATTATAATACCATTTATAATTAATTATAATTATATTCATGGCTTCCTTTCAATATATAAAGGAACTGAGGTAACATCATTGAGTGCTTAGGGATAGAGAGTTTAGACAAACAAAAAAATGAATTGTTCTATTAATTAGTTGTATGAATTTCGGCGAATTACTTTAGTGAGTTAGGGTATTTAGAGGAATTCATGCAAATGTTTGTAGAAAAAAAGCATTTTAAGTACAAAAGATAGGCAATGCAAAAATTGGGAAGGTTTATTATGTTTAGGAAGAACATTGATCACAATGTGGCTAGAGAAGAACTGGTGAGGAGATGGGAGAGTGTTAGGAAACAATAATAGAAAGATAGCAGAGGATCAGACAGCTATGGCTTTTACTCTGAAATGGGAAGGAATCAAAGAGTTTTGAGCTCAGAAATTATCTAAGTTAGCTTATCATTGAACAAATTCCCTTATCTGCTGTATTTAGAATAAACACGTAAGTAGGGACAAGTAGAAAAGCAGGAGGTAGTTTAGAGACTATTTCAATAACGAGGGCTATCATTGCTGATGTCTGATAGATCTTGGGTGAAAACAGAGAATATCAGAAAGATGTTTACCTGTGCTTCATTGACTACACAAAGGCTTTCAATTGTGTGAATCAAGACAAGCTATGGACAACATTGC
>NW_006408681.1:4720736-4722514 GCF_000296735.1 Chrysochloris asiatica
GACATATTGTCAGGAGGGACCAGTCACTGGAGAAGGATATCATGTTTGGTAGGATTGAGGGTCAGAGAAAGAGAGGAAGACCTCCAGCGAGATGGGTTGGCAAAGTGGCAGCATCAATGGGCTCAAGCGTGGCAACAATTGTGAGGCAGTGTTTCTTTCTGCTGTGCATAAGGTACTGACTCGATGGCACCTAAAAACAACAACAACACGATCAGGCAGTGTTTCTTTCTGCTGTGTATAAGGTACTGACTCGATGGCACCTAAAAACAAGAACAACAACAACAAGTGCATGATAGAAGTCCTGGTATGGCACTGTGGGCTAATGCGTCAGACTGCAGTCGTTTGAACTGCAAGGTCGGTAGTTCAAACTTACCAGCTTCTCCTTAGAAACCCTACACAGGGTCGCTATGGGTCGGAATCAACTCAACATCACTAACAACAACAAGTCCATGATAATGTTGTCAGTGGAGATGAATAGAAGTAATTTTATGATCAGTTTTCATGTGGGAAAAAAACTAAGGCATCCTGAAAGAGTACAAAGTCCTTTGATAAACAAGTAGAAGGATGGAGTTGCAATTGATCAAGATGGCGAAGAGTGAGACAAAGAGCAGTCAGTTTTCTTTCAGGGAAGGGAATTGGGATAGGACATGGAGATATAAATTTTAGGTGTCTACTGTTGGAATATGGAGTCCTGGTATAGTGCTGTGGATTAATGCACCATACTGCAAAGCCATTTGAACTGCAAGGTCAGCAGTTCAAGCTCACCAGTCACTCCTCGGATACCCTTTATAGGGTTGCTATGGGTTGGAACCGACTTGACGGCACTTAACAACAACAACAACAACAACTGTTAGAATGTACTCAACAGCACTTAACAACAACAACTGTAAATTTAACTTGAAATATCATAAGGTGTTGGTGGTGTGCCATGGAGTCAGTTCTGACACATAGCAACCCTCCATAGGGTTTCCAAGGTTGTACATCTTTACAGCAGCAGAAAGTCTCATCTTTCTCCTATGGAATAACTGGTGGTTTCGAACTGCTGATCTTGAGGTTAGTATCCTTCTCATAACCACTACACTACTGGAACTCCTTGGAAATATCATACATGCAGCAGTTAATATTTTAAGACTTGAGGTTGCAAGGACCTATGATGGAAATATACTTTTAAAGTTTTCAGTAAAACATGGTTATTTTAAAGTCATGAGTCTGGCTGTGGCAACGAGTGCTGACAGATTTTAAAAAGTAGTAAAAAAGCAGGCCTGTGTCATGCCAATGTTAGAAATTGAGTAGAAGAGGGAGGACCACCAAGAAAGTGAAGAAGAACAATTAGGATGGTGTCTTAGTTATCTAGTGTTACTATAACAGAGTGGAACATGTTGATTGGATAAGCACTAGACTGCAAACCACAAGATTGGCAATTTGAACCATCAGTTACCAAGTGAGAAATGAGGCTCTCTACTCCCGCAAAGATTTCAAGCCTCAGAAACCCTATACGGTTCACTCTATGTCAGGCCCACTCCAGGGCATTTACCAACAACAAAGTTAGAGTATGGGTCCTGATGTGGCTCTGTAGGATAAATACTAGACTGGTGACTGCAAAGTGGGCAGTTCAAACTCATTGTCAGCTCTCAGAAACCCTAAACAGGGTCACTAAGAGTCATAATTGGTTTGAGGGCACATAGCAGCAACAGTAAGAATATGAAGTCTTGTCATGGTGCTGTAGGATAAGCACGTGAATACTAACCAAAAGGCCATGGTTTAACCCACACCCACTC
>NW_006408681.1:4722659-4735143 GCF_000296735.1 Chrysochloris asiatica
ATGTTCGTAGTAACATTGTTTATAATATGCCAAAACTGTATAAAAAATAAACATTCATCAACACCACAAAGAAAAATTTAAAATTTGGTGTACACATTTAAGTAAAAACTATCTAGTAATGCAAATGAAAATGAATAAACTATACTTAACAATATAGTTGAATCGTAAAGACACAATATTAAGAGAGGAAAAAGCAAACTCACTAGAACACAGTCTGTGTGAATTCCAAAATATATATAATTTTATGTTATATTGTTGTTGCTAAATGCAGTGGAATAGGGTTCAACTCATTGAGACCCTATATAGGTTACTGAGGCTTTTTAAATCATTGTAGGAACAGAAAACCTCATCTTTCTCCCATAGAGCAACTGGTGGGCTGGAGCTGCTGACTTTGTGACTTGCAGTCCCATGGTTACACCTGGTGGGAAAAAAAGGAGTTATAGTTTGGAAGAGGTATGCAGAAAGATACAGGATTCTGGTATATTTCTAACTCTTGAATGAGTCAAGGATTATGTTACTATTCATTGCATAATTATGTTTTATTACAGTCACTTTATAATTCATAGTGTTAATAAGAGATTATAGAAGTAGGGGAAAGGGTGAATGGAATGAGCCTAGATGTATGCCATTGTCTTGAATTACTCAATGATCTTATCAATGAAAGTAGAGAGAGTGAACTATTAAAAATGTGGCATTGTAGGATAGGCTAACAGTTCAAAACCTCAGAAACTGCACCCAGGCTCACTACAAGTAGGAATCAACTCAACAGCACACAACAACAACTATATAGACCCCAAAGGAGTGCTAATGGTGCAGGGATTCTGCTGCTAACCAAAAAAATCAGTGGTTAGAACCTACTGTCAGCTCCACAGGAGGAAAATAAGGCAGTCTGCTTCCGGAAAGATTTATAGCCTTGGAAACCTTTTGGGGCAGTTCTGCTCTGTACTGTAGAGTGGCTATAGTTGAAATCAACTCAACAACAGTTGGTTTGCGGTTTCATGCATGCTTCTGCACTTGATCTCATTTAGTCATCCCCACATATTTGCAAAGATGGCACTAGTATTTTCATTTTACAAATGAAAACAAAAAGATCAAAAGTATTACATAGTTTGTCTGTATTCTCTTATAGAAAGCAGGGTTCTTTTCAGATGACATGAGTCATATCTGACATGCTTCCCACTATATCCCATTGGTTTCTTCCTCGGTTCCATCACAGTTGTTCCTTAAAAGTTATTTTTTCCATTGATTGAATGTATTTTGAGGATAATTAGAGTGTAGGAAAACTGATTATGACAGGAACAAAAGAGTGTCTTGTAATTATAGTTTGCAAAAAGTAGTTACTATATGTGAGATTTGCCTAAGTGCTACAATGCCATAGCTATTGTATAAGTGTAGAGGATATTGAAGATTACAATAGCTTATGTACATAAACTGCATCTATATTTAAACAAAATAAAAGGAACATTCACCTTTACTTTAGATTTCTATGACCCATAAAACACCAATTATTTAGGATTCATATCAAAGAGACATCTAAACCTGTATTGCACTTCCTTACTCACTCTCATGGAGTCCTGGTGTGGCGCTGTGGGTTAATGCACCAGACTGCAAAGCCTTTTGAAATACAAGGTCGGTGATTCAAGCTCACCAGCTGCTCCTTGGAAACCCTGTACAGGGTCGCTATGAGTCGGAATCACTCGACGGCACTTAACAACAAGAACAACGCACTCTCATGAATTCCCTGTCAAATATCAATCAGGGAAAGAGAAAAACTTTGGGGCTGTCCTGCAAGAAGGCATATGGCAATAGAAAGTTACTAAGAAAGGTGAGAAAACACTAATCAGAAAATGAAAGCACCAAAGAATACTAAAAGCATAAACTCTGTTCTTTCCCATAATGCACAGAGGAGAGAGAGCAATGTAAAATACAAAAAGCAATGGTCAGTGCAGCCCTGGTCCTATCTTCCACACTCTCATGACTTCCATAACCAGTTCAAGGTGCATTTTTTCCTTTTCTTTTCTCTCTCTATAATTTAGTGCATAATTCCGCTGCCTTTTTGAGACGGTTTTCCTTTCTATAAAAAAATTGTGTTAAAAAAAAAAAAAAAAACTTTAAATACATTTGCAGAAAAGATGGCTGGTTTACAAAAGAATTTACAACTTAGGTTTGGGCCAAGCATAATTTTGTGCTGGATTTTAACAACTGGAGAAAGTAATCTCATAGAACTCTCTCTTTCTTGTAGTTATGGGTTGTATTCCAAAATGATCTCTGAAATGGTGTGTTATGAGACACTTATATCAATAGCCATTTTATTATCTCAAATGCTTTTCTCTTATCTTGTTCTTACCTCAGTAAGTATTTAGTCTATTATTTAAATGAGATTTCTAGGTTCAGAAATATAAGATAACAGGCATTTTATGTGAGCTTTGACTATCTAAAGTACTTGGATACCATAGAATTTCTATAAATGATAAGATACTAAGCATGAGCAAAGGATAGGGAAATACTGACCATCAACAGGCTCTAACTCATAGCAAACCTGTATAGGGCTTCCTAGGCTGTAAACCTTTGTAGGAACAAAAAGTCTCATTTTTCTCCCGAGGAGTGACTGCTGGGCTCGAGGTTCAATATCCAGTGCTTATCCTACAAAGCTACCATGCTCCCAGTGGGGGTAAATGACAAAGCAGTACATGAACAGTAATAAGAATTGTGATGAGGAGGTTGTAATAGGAAATGCACTGATCTTAGACTCAAGGAACCTAAATTTTATTCTGAATGGCACTGTTTATGGACTTGAACAAATCATGTGGATATTTTTTATTTCATGTCTTCATTTTTAAAATAAAGAGGCTATATAAAATAATCTTTATGATTTTTTGTAGTATCTTTTAGGATTTTCAAGTATCCATATTGTGAAATTAAAAAGACTTAAAACAGGAGGATATGGACTATATACTTGTGTGTGTATATATGCAATCAAGATGAATTGA
Source organism: Chrysochloris asiatica (assembly GCF_000296735.1). NCBI lineage: Eukaryota > Metazoa > Chordata > Mammalia > Afrosoricida > Chrysochloridae > Chrysochloris > Chrysochloris asiatica. The sequence goes on from NW_006408681.1 coordinate 4,725,650, forward strand.
TAATTACTGGTGATTGGAATGCAAAGGTTAGAAACAAAGAGGAAGGATCAGTAGTCAGAAAATATGGCCTTGGTGATAGGAATGATGCTGGAGAACACATGATAGAATTTTGTAAGACCAGTGATGTTTTCATTTCAAATACTTTTTTTAAACATCATAAGAGACAACTATACACATACACCTCACCAGATGGAACGCATTGAAATTAAATTGACTACATCTATGTAAAGAGATGGTGGAAAAGCTCCATATCATCAGCCAAAATAAGGCCAGGGCCAGACTGTGGAACAGATCACCACTTGCTCATATGAAAGTTCAGGCTGAAGCTGAAGAATATTAAAACAAGTATCATTGTTGTTATTGTTAAGTGCTATCTAGTCAGTTCTGACCGATAGCAACCCTTTATAGGATTTTCAAGGAGTGGCTGGTGAACTTGAACTGTCAAACTTGTGGTTCAAACAGACTTTGCAGTCCAGAGCATCAACTCCTAGTGCCACAACAGGACTCCAAAACAAATATTGTTAAGTTGTTAAGTGCCATGGAGTCAGTTTTGACTCATAGTGACCCTGTATAGGGTTTCCAAGAAGTGGCTGGTAAGCTAGAACCGCCAACCTTGCTGCTAAAACTGACCTTGCAGTCCAGCACATTAACACAAAATGCCACATCAGTACTCCAAAACAAGTATAGAAGAGACAATTTATTACTTTGAACATATCCCACCTGAATTTAGAGGACATCTCAAGAACAGATTTGATACATTAGACACTAAAGATCAAACACCAGAAAAGTTGTGTGATGACATCAAGAACATCATACAGGCAGAAAGCAAAAGGTCATAAAAAAGATAAAAAAGAAGTAAGAGACAAAAATGGATGTCAGAAGGCACTCTGAAATGACATAGATGCCAAAGTAGATAGAAGAAATGAGGAAGTCAAAGAGCTGAACAGAAAGTTTCAAAGGTCAGCTCAAAAAGACAAAGTCAAATATAACGAAATGTGCAAAGACCTGGAGTTAGAAAACCAAAAGGGAAGAACACACTTAGCACTTTTCAAGCTGAGGGAACTTAAGAAAAAATTCAAACATTGTCTTTTAATATTGAAGAATTCTGTGAGCAAAATATTGAGTGATGCAGAAAGCAATCGAAGAAGATGGAAGAAATACACAGTCACTGTACCAAAAAGAAATGGTCGATGTTCAACCATTTCAAGAGGTAACATATGACCAAGAGGAAATGATCCTGAAGGAAGAAGCCCACAGTGCATTGAAAGCATTGGCAAAGAATAAGGCACAGGGAATAGATGGAATACAAATTGAAATCTTTCAACAAACTTATGTGACACTAGAGGCACTCACTCATCCATACCAATCAATTTGGAAGACAAGAACCTGGCCAACTGCCTGGAAGAGATCCATATGTGTGCCCATTCCAAAGAGAAGTGACCCAATGGAATGCAGAAATCATTGGACAATATCATCAATCTTCAGCAAGTAAAATCTTGCTGATGATAATACAAAAATGACTGCAACTATACATTGACAGGGAGATCTGGTGTGGTGCTGTGGGTTAATGCGCCAGACTGCAAAGCCATTTGAACTTCAAGGTCTGTGGTTCAAGCTCACCACTTGCTCCTCAGAAACCCTATATAGGGTTGCTATGGGTTGTAATTGACTTGACGGCACTTAACAACAACAATACATTGACAGAAAACTTCCCAGAATTTCAAGCAGGGTTCAGAAGAGGACATGGAATGAAGGATATCATTGGTAATGTTAGATGGATCATCACTGAAAGTGGAGAATACCAGAAAGAATTTTACCTGAGGCTTTTTGACTACTCAAATGTTTTTGATTGTGTCTATCATAGTAAGCTATGGACCACATTGCAGAGAATGACATTCCAGGACACTTAATTGTGCTCATAAGGAACCTGTACATAGACCAAGAGGCAGTTGTTTGAACAGAACAAGGGAACGTTGAATGGTTTAAAATTAGAAAAGGTGTGTGCCAGGGTTGTATTCTTTCACCATAGTTATTCAATCTCTATGATAAGAAAATCATCTAGAAGCTGAATTATATGAGGAAAAATGTGACATCAGGATTTGAGGAAGATTTATTAATAACCTGCAATACGCAGATGATACAATCTTGCTTGCTGAAAGTGAAGAGGACTTAAAATACTTACTGCTGAAGATCAAAGACCACAACCTTCGGTATGGATTGTATCTCAATGTAAAGAAAACAGAAATTCTCAACACTAGACCAATAAACAGCATCCATATTAATGGAGAAAAGATTGAAGTTGTCAAAGATTTCATTTTGCTCATACCCACCTTCAACACTTGTGGAAGCAGCAGTCAGGAAATCAAAGGACGTATTGCAATGGACAAATCTGCTGCACAAAACCTCTTTAAAGTTTTGAAGAGCAAAGATGTCCATTTGAGGTCTAAGGTGTGCCTGATCCAAGCCATGGTAGGTTTTGTGCAGTTGATTTGAAAGATTTCTATTTTTATTCCATCAATTCCTGTCACCTTGTTCTTCGCCAATTCCTTCAATGGACGTTGGACTTCTTCCTTCAGTATCATTGGCTCTTGATCATATTCTACCTCTTGAAATGGTTGAACATCACCCATTTGCTTTTGATACAGTGACTCTGTGTATCCCTTCCATCTTCTTTTGATACTTTCTGCATCATTCAATAATTTGCCCAGAGAATCCATTAATAATGAAAGTCGAGGCTTGAAGTTTTTTGTCAGTTTCCCCAGCTTGAGAAATGTTGAGTGTGTTATTCCTTTTTGGTGTTCTGACTCCAGATGTTTGCACATTTCGTTGTAATATTTGACTTTGTCTTCTCAAGCTTATCTTTGAAATTTTCTCTTCAGCTTTTGGACCTCCTCATTTCTTCCCATTTGCTTTAGCGTCTCTATGCTGGAGAGCAAGTTTCAGTGTTTTTTCTGACACCCATTTTGATCTTTTCCTTCTTTCTTGTCTTCTTAATGACTTTTTGCTTTCTTCACGTATGATGTTCTTGATGCCATCCCACAACTCTTCTGGCCTTCGGTCTTTAGTGTTTAATGTATCAAATCTGTTCTTCAGATGCTCCCTAAATTCAGGTGGGATATATTCAACGTCATATTTTGGCTTTTGTGGACTTGTTTTCATTTTCTTCAGCTGCAGTTTGAATTTGCATATGAGAAATTGATGGTCTGTTCCACAGTCTGCCCCTGGACTTATTTTGACTGCTGATATGGAGCTTTTCCATCATCTGTTTCCACAGATGTAGGCAATTTGATTTCTATGTATTCCATCTGGTGAGGTCCATGTGTATAGTCGTTTCTTATGCTGTCTATAGAAGATATTTGAAATGAACAAATCATTGGTTTTTCAGAATTCTATCATTCAACCTCCAGCATCACTTCTATCACCAACTACTGAGCCTTCTTCTTTGTTCTCAACCTTCGCATTCCCATCACTAGTGAAGATCAATACATCTTGATTACATGTTTGATCAATTTCAGATTGAAGAGGTTGGTAGAATTCTTCTATTTCATCCTCATTGACTTTAGTTGTTGTTGTTGTTGTTGTTAAGTGCCACTAAGTCGATTCCGACCCATAGCTTCAACTTTGCAGTTCAAACAACTTTGCAGTCTGATGCATTATCCACAGTGCCACAACAGGACTCCTTGACTTTAGTGGTTGGTGCATAAATTTGAGTAATAGTGGTTTTAACTAGTCTTCCCTATAGGTGCATGGATATTATCTTATTACAGACAGCATTGTACCTCATGACTGACCTGGATATGTTCTTTTTGACAATGAATGCAACATCATTCCTCTTCAATTTGTCATTCCTGGCATAGTAAACGTGGTTGTCAGATTCAAAATGGCCAATACCAGTCCATTTCAGCTCAATAATTCCTAAGATATCAATGTTTAGGTGTTCCATTTCATTTTTGACAATTTCCAATTTTCCTAGATTCATAATTCATACATTCCATTTTCTGCTTTTCAATGGATGTTTACAGCTGTTTCTCTTCATTTTGAATTGTTCTCAATCAGCAAATGAAGGTCCAGAGGGCTTTTGTCCCACGGACTTTATTCCATTCAGCTCATCACTATCAACTCTGCTTTGAGGAGGCAGCTCTTCCCCAGTCACATTTTGAGTGCCTTCCAACCTGAGGGGTCATTTTCTGGCACTATATCTGACAGTGTTTCTCTGCTAGTCATAAGGTTTTCAGTGACTAAATATTCGGAAGTAGTTCGTCACTCCTTCTTTCTAGTCTGTCTTCTTCTGGAAGCTTATCTGAAACCTGTCCATCATGGGTGATCCTGCTGGTATTTAAAATACCAGTGGCATTTAAAATTTAATTTTTTTTTTTTTTGAAATACCAGAATTACATTTTTTTTTTTTGAAATACCAGAATCACAGCACTTCACAATCCACCACAGTACAACAAACTGACAGACAAGTTGTGAAGGGAAGTGATATAGCACCTCCATAATATCCTGCAGGACCACCATTTTTTTCTGAATATCAGTTCAGAGCTTGAAGAAATTTCAAGAGGTTAGTCTCTCTGTCTCCTATTAGCATTTATTTCAAACCATATCAAATAGATGGCTGTGCATGTAACAAGCTAAAGATGCTCTGAAATATAAAAAAGATGCCACTGGAATGAAAATATCCCAATCACAAGAAAGCTACATTTTGCCCACAAGCACTGAAACAAAAGAACTTTAACAGTTTTCTAAGGAAAATAATAGAAAAATGTTTATTTATAATACAGATTGAAAGGTGCAAATGGCATTTCAGTGTACAAAGAGCAAATAATATCAAATTCCCAATTCATATAAAATTAAGCAAGTTTCTTATCTTGTCAATAGTATTGCTGACAACTTAAAAAAATAAAAAGAATGCTAACTAGGTACTGTTTCTAGCTAGTTCAAAAATAACAAACAGAAAACAACAAAGTAAAACACATCTACTAAATCTAACTTGATCTTTTTTCCTTCTCACGTATTAACTAGACTATGCTATATAAATGACCATGATGGAATATCTTAGGTATATTTGTTCTAATGCATCCTATATGTCCAGAAGCATACACTGAAATCTAGTAAGATCAAGTATATTTTATATGTTTGAGTATTTCTATTATAAATATTATATATAAAATATTTATAAGATATTTATAATAGGAATACTCAATCATAAAAAATATACATTTGGTAGTACCATGGATTGCCAAAAGCATACAAATCATTGTTGGAAGAAGTACAGCCAGAATGCTCCTAATAAGCCAGAATGAACAGACTTCATCTCTCATTCTTTGAACATATTATCAGTAGTCCCTGCAGAAGGTCTTCGAGCTTGGTAAAGTGGAAGGTCAGTGAAACAGAGGAAGACCCCCAGTGAGATGAATTCCACAGTGGCAGCAGCAATGGAATCGAGCGTAACCACGATTGTGAAGCTGGCACAGGACAGAACAATATTTCAGCTGCTGCACATCGGTTCACCATGAGTCGGAACCAACTTGATGGCACCTAACATCAACAACACTTTATCCTTAATGAGATTGGAAAGTTTGTCTACTAGCAGCCCATACCATCATTTCTTTAAAAGTTTTAGATTTCCTAACAGGAATAAGGCTCCAAAGTTCAAAGTTAAGGTTGAAGATAATATTACAAATAAAACACTAAAGCTATCTTATTGAAAGGCTCTGGTTGAATATAGCACATTGTTTTTAGTAGATGACTTGTTACTTTACCAGTTTTTAGCTTGTTTTCTTTCATTTTAATTTAGCAAACTATATGGCAAAGAAGAGGGGCACCCCAGAAGGCATCAACCTACTTCAGTCAACTTATAGGGAAATGTCATGCCCTTGTTTGGATTCAATTCCCAGCTCTGCCATTTTTCTTTATTATTATTATTTTTTTTTTTATTGTTTTCTTGCTTTCTTCAACAACAATAAAAACCTCTGCCAAAACTAAAGGTGCTTACCACTGAGTTGGATACAAAATTATACAACGCATATACAAGGGGACTTCAAAAAGTTCATGGAAAAATTCCATTACTTATTAATTTCACTGTTACATAAAATGTTTAAGTCCTCACATATAAAACATAACCTCTGTCCTTCAATAATTCACAGTGTAATGTCTATTTCTGCTTTGTGCCTCACATGTCTGCTTTTGATGAATATTGGAAGAGGTGCATGGCTCGATGATAAATCATCTTTGTACCTTCATCTGCAAATCACCATTGCTCACAAGTTATACAAGTCTATTTATTAAGGGCTTTCATATTCATGATGTGGCGCTCTAGTATAAGCACTGGACTGCTAAACGCAAGGTCAGCAGTTCAAACCCACCAGCTGCTCCTCAGAAAACCTATATGGGATTATTAGGAGTCAAAACCAAATTCAATGGCAATTAACAACAATAACAACATGCCCATGGTAGAATAGGATAGATTCTAGCAGAGCTTTCCATGTTATTGGCACTTCTTGTTATGGTATCTGAAATATCAACATTACAGATTTATTCTCTGGACTTGAAACATTTAGAGGAGAGGGGATTCTTTAACAGCATACAATAAAATATGAAGATTTTTGGAAAAAAAGTACGTTCTGCTTATTAGATAGAACTAACAAAACGATTACTAGAGAGTAAAGAGAGACCAAGGCCTTTGAGTAATAGTAGTAAAGAGACCTAAAGACAGAAAATGGAAAAAAAAAAAAAGACTCTTAGAGAAGTTACATGCTAATAAAAGAAAAGTCTTGCTGAATCCATTATTTTGCCTAGGGCTAAACTTGCATGAAAGAAACAGTGATATAAACATTGGAAAAAAGTTGCCTGCTGTTTAAGTTTTCAGTTAATTGACAGACCAATCTTTTCATCTTAATATTTTAAAACACTTTAATAAATCCTAAATGTGTGGTATTAATAAATACATTAACAAGGAAGAGAATGTCCTAGAGAGAGCAAAAACTCCTTTAAGTCATTTGCATACCATTATGTTCAAGAAACACTGTAGGGTTTAATAGGAGATTAGCATCAAATTCAAGACAGACCATTATAATTTTTTTCAACATGTTTCAAATATGCTTTCCTTCCTTTGACCTCCCACTAACATTCTGTTTGGAGATAGCATTTGAAATTAGGACTCTACTCTGCAGGCCACCTAGCAGGGAGAAATTAGTAAGCATATAGCTTGAGATGGACTAAAGGAATCTATTCACCGCTCAACAGGGCAGGCATTATGATTCCACTGACCAGATAAATGGGATAGTGAAGACAGTAAAATGCCTATTACTAATACATTTTTAGGAGCTTTCTGTTCTTCCAGGGATTAATGATAAATGGAAGTCCTTATGATTAAAATATGAAGCTTGCTCTTTTTGTAAACAAACGTCATTTGACGAAACTTGCCCAGGGGTATCTGACTTCACAATGTGAGAGTCCTTTTCTTTTTTGTTCCAGAAATGACTATGCATTTTTCTTACAGAAAGGAATGTCATTAACACAAGCCAATGGTCATGTACCTAGTAGTGTAAGTGTGAATTCTTACTTGCTCAGGAAAATCGCAGTTTATCCCTGTTGTCTCAGAATCTTTATTTACAGCACCATTTTTCCTCTCAAAAGTATCCTGGTTCGTATGACAAATGATATGCTCACCCTACTAATAAGGAGTCTCTCTGACAGATTTGGGCTCAATATAAATTGATATCAGTTTCACACCAGTCATAATCAATGTAGAACTCCATTGATCAGGCCATTTGATTAGTGGGCTGCATTCATGAGATCAAAACTACAGGTCTTATCCATCTACTGACAGAGAAGGTAAATCTATCTCAAGAGCAAATAATTTTCTTCTAACTAAACTGCCTTTCAAATGCATTTAGGGGCTTTGAAATAGATCACATATTTTTTTAAATATCTACGCTACATTTGAAAGCTTACCAGTGTTGTGACTTTCAGCAAGTTACCTTACCTCTCTGAGACTCAGTTTTCTCATCTGTAGAAATGTATGACAAAGTGTTGAGGAACAATTAAATGAGAATCCAAGTCTTAAGAGTCCACATGCAAAGAATACTAGGTTTGGAATCAGAAGACCACATATAATGATGCGATCACTTACTAATTGCGTACCTTGACAACTCACATTAAACAACCCATGCTTCATATTCCCTATGTGCAAATAGAGATAACACATAATGTTTAAACGTTTTCACATACATAAATGGTGACGGGATAGAAAAATTATGACAAGAAACTGCTAAGGTCTGGGAATGAGAATAAATATGATGAAGTGGATGGTTGAAAAGAAGTTTCTGCCTTCCAAAGGAAAGAATGGGACTTATTTGGGGATAAAGCCTTTTATTCATGAAGATGTATGACAAATACTTTACTATGGTTGGCAAGATAAATTTTCACAGTCATTCATATGCTGGTGTTTCCAACCTCAGATGAAAATGTACAGTTTGATAAGGTAATTTGGGTACATTAGCAAGATGATCCTTCTGCAGAATTCTTTTTAAAGACATGCTTTTTTTCCCCTCTAACTGTGCACTTTCTTACTGGGATATGCAAGTACATTTCTGTCCAAATTTTTGCATGTAAGAGATCAAGAGCCAAAACTAGTCTTTTACAGAAGATGTAAAACTCATTAACAATTCATGAAGGAGAAAATATATAACAGAATAATAAAAAAATAGAATTAAACAATAACATATGTTGTTGTTGTAAAGAGCTGGCAAATTGATTCTGATTCATAGCAACCCTGTTCAGGGTTCCAAGGAGAGGCTAGTGGGATTGAACTTCCAATCATGTGGTTAGCAGTCCAGTGCTTATCCTACAGTGCTGCACCAACCACCAAGCACTAACTAAGTACTTATTATACAATAATATAGTTTTGAATCATTTTTATGTAATAATTCTCATAATAGTTCTGTAAAAAAGAACCAATTTTGTTCCCGGTTTATACATGAAAAAAACTGAGAAGTTAGGTAATGTCTTTTGGTCTCAAATCTAGCTGTCACAGAACTAGCATTAAAATATCAAGTTTTGCTACATGATCCTTTAAACCTAACAAACATCACTCGTCTAAATTAGTCTCATTATTATGAAATCTCTACTGTAAAATCTTGTATCTGACATCATTTATTATTACTTAAGCTCACAGTTGAGAAATGTATTATTAACTTCTGTACCTCTCTTCTGTACATAAACAGGTAGCTGTTCAAACAAAACAAGGGAATACTGAATGGTTTAAAATTAGGAAAGGTGTACACCAAGGCCATATTATTCACCATACTTATTCAATCTATATGCAGAGCGCATAATCTGAGAAACTGAATTATATGAAAAAAAACATGGCATCAGGACTGGAGGAAGACTCATTAACAACCTGTAATATGCAGATCATACAATATTGCTTGCTGGAAGTGAAGAGGATTTAAAATACTTACTAGTGTAGATTAAGTAAGATTGCACCTCAT
>NW_006408681.1:4735243-4736357 GCF_000296735.1 Chrysochloris asiatica
TACATATACATATATATCCTCACCATTGGGCCAATAAATAACATCATGATAAATGGAGAAGATTGAAGTTGTCAAGGACTTCATTTTGCTTGGATTCAAGATCAACCCTAACGGAAGTAACAGTCAAAACACCAAATAATTCATTGCATTAGGTAAATCTGCTGCAAAAAAAATGTCTTTAAAGTGATACAGAGCAAAGATACTTGTTTGTGGACGAAAGTATGCGTTACCCAAGTCATTTCAATTGTTTCATATGCCTATGAAAGTTGCACAATGAATAAGGAAGATCATAGAGGAATTGATGCATTTGAGTTATAGTGTTGGAGAAGAATATTAAGAGTACCAGGAACTGCCAGAGATCAATCAAGTCTGTGTTGGAAGCAGGAAAACTAAAATGCTCCTTAGAAGCCAGGATGGTGCAACTTTGCCTCACATAGTGTTTCGTTGTGTTGTGCACTGGGTCACTAAGAGTAGGAACTGATTCCACAGCATCTAACAAATGCAACAACTTCTGAGGCTCCTAAGCCAGAATCCAAATTGTGAGAGATGTTTCCCTTAGTGGTACCCACCACTGTCATTCTGGAATTAATGAATTCTGTTAGTAAAAAAGCAGAATCTTAAACTGATGAAATATATACAATCTTTGTGTCTGGATGCTAGGAATGGAAATGTTGACACATCCATGTTAGGAACTTCATCTTAGCTATTTTAAGACATTATAGGAACCAGTCAAGTGTAGGACTCTGCGGTTAAATTTGAGCTTATAGACTCTAATAATAGTAATTTGAGTAGAAGTTGTAAATAAGTATTTTGGTTATATGCTATACTGGGCCTCATAAAGTTTCTGGGAAAAATGAAATTAAAAGAGAATGGAACCTTCCCACAAACTTGTTGAAATCCCCTAGTATATCTATTCATTCTAAATATATATATACATATATATCTTTACGGGAGCAGAACGTCTCATCTTTCTCCCACGGAACTACTGGTAGTTTTGAACTCCTCACCTTGATGTTAGCAGCCCGTCTCGAAACCACTACGCTACCAGGCTATCAGAGCTCTCTCCTTCTCTCTCTCTCTCTCTCTCTCTCTCTCTCTCTCTCTCTCTCTCTCT
>NW_006408681.1:4736457-4747405 GCF_000296735.1 Chrysochloris asiatica
TATATAATTTATTTATTTTTTACAACGCAAGCTAGGGTCTCATTCAATGGGTGTAGGAGAATCAGTGGTCTCAGTAGAATAGGAGCACAAATGACCAGTGGAGCTCAGTATTATCCAAACGAACAATGTCCCCCAGGGTCATTGGTGGTGGTGTCAGATAAAGCCATGTTGAGGAAAGACAAATTTCTGAGCACAGAATGTCTTGGGATTTGAATGGTGTTGTTGTTAAGTGCTGTTGACCCTGTATTGGGTTTCCAATGAGCAGCTGGTGAGCTTGAACTGCAGACCTTGTAGTTCACATTGACCTTGCAGTCCAGCACATTAACCTACAGTGCCACACCAGGATTTTAATAGGATTACCTCTAGGTAGTATCTGAAAATCCCAGAAATTGTTTAGGGGACATTTGCGGGAATTAGAGAGGGAAAACTGTGAAAGCTAGTTATAGAAGAGTTAATAATGATGTGGCATTGTAGGATAAGCACGGGATTGCTAATCACAGGGTCTGTGATTCAATTCCACCAACCAATCCTTGGAAACTCTATACAGTGTCTCCATGAGATGGAACAACTTGTTGACACTTAACAACAATAAATAAGGATAAGTGAAGAAGTAAAATAGCCTATAAAAGAAATGTAAATAGCCTTACAATGACTCAGGATTTAGAGTGGGGGAAACATCTCTCTCAACTGTAGATTCTGGCTCATGAGCCCCAGAAGTTGTTGTGCTTGTTAGTTGTTGTGGAATTGTTTCCAACTCTTAGCTTTCAAGATACAGCATGTAAGTACTGATGGCCTGCTTCTCTTCAGTACATACTTCACTGTTGGATTCTTGGTGTGGTGCTGTAGGATCAACACTGGACTTTGAACCACAAGGTCAGCAGTTCAAACATACCATGTGGTCATCTTTATTAGAAATGGTACTTCTGGTGTGGCGCTGTAGGATAAACACTGGACTGCTACCCACAAGGTCTGTAGTTCAAACTCACCAGATGCTCCTTGGAAACCCTATACAGGGTCATCATAAGTTAGAACCCACTTGACAGCTCTTAATACCAACAACAACAAATTAGTAGATGAGGTCATTGTTGAACAATCACATAGTTCAATATTTTCTCTTTCTTTGTCATGCCTCCATGTCACTCCAGTGTCAAGACTATAAATTTTAATGAGAATCAGACTTGGCAAATTTTGCCTACTGTACTGTGTTCTTCACAGATCCAACTGCAGTTCTAGGGACTTATCACAGAATAGGTTCTCATTAACTCCCTGAAAGAGTACCTGAATGTATAAATTTAGGCTTGCCACTGTGAAGCTTCTGGTGTGGCCCTGTGGGTTAGAGTGCTAGATTTCAAAGTCGATTTGAACCACAATATCAGTAGTTCAAGCTCACCAGTCACTGCTTATGAACCCTATATAGGGTCGCTATGGGACAGAACTGACTCAACGGCACTTAATAACAACACTGTGGAGCTTCAGATTAATGCTGTGGACTGCCAGGTCAGTTTGAATCACAAGGTAGGTGCTTTGAGCTCACTACCACACTCAAAGACACCTAGCAACAATAACTTCTGCTTTACTTCTCCATGCACCTAGATTGGTGGCCCATGCCTGGGTTTGTTTTCTAAGCAAGTCTATTCAGCTTAGTACCTGATCTGCATCTTGTCATCCTCCAATGCGAGTGATGAGTTCTATTGAACATTTGGGTGTTGGCACCTAACAATAACAACAACAACCTTGTAACACATGGAGATAGAGGTAGGACAGTCATACTCTGTAGGCTTCTAGCCTAGGTTTTGTTCTAGGGAACTTCAGTTGTTTGTGTCTTCCCCTTTCCTTTACTTGCTGGAAAAATGCCCACTTGCTATCTTATATCCTTCTGAATAAATTTTCAATCTCAGGAACTTGCCTTTATGAGCACAGAATTGGGCATATGGTCTAAACTGACCCAGTTGGAGACTCATTTTCCTGTAAAATTAAATCCCCAGTGTTGACATAAAGAGGCAGAACACAGCTGAAATTGAGTAATCTGAAAGTGGCCTCTGATAGAAGTAGTTCACAAGTTTTGCTAAGGAAAGACCTGCAGTTTCCCCAATATCTGATCTTCCCAACATATAATGGTTCATCGCATCCATCCTTTGTGATAGTTACTCCAATAAATTCCTCTCTCCCTTGAATTATTCAGAATGTTGTTCAGTTTTATGCCCCCAACTAGCCTTCACCACTTGTCAGCTTTTTCTACCAGTTATGACTAAGTTCATAACTTAGTTCATCAGTTATGAACATAGCTTTGCCTAATAATAAATAGATAATTCATATCCTATTTACAATAATCTTACTTATTCAACTCTTGATCCCTAGTGCCTAGAATAGTGGCTGACATATAGTGAAACATCAATAAATACTGTATATGAATGAATGAACAAATAGCTTTGTTTTATATATATTTCCCTTAGGAACTGTTTTGGGAATTTATTGTAGCCTGGAGAGAGTTTTTGGTATCCCTCTGCTTTCCAGACAAGAACTACCTAATAGTGTCTTCAAATTCGGATGTTAATTATAAAAATGTCATCTTTCTCCTGAGAAAGCTTCTGTATCACAGCATTATTTGGTTATTTCATCTTCCTTATATGTCCTTCATTTCAGCACTAATGGCAAGAAAAATTACTCATACCATAATGACACAAACCACACTGATTTTATGAAGTAAAGACAATGTTGGATGCTTTCATCAGAAGAGATAACAGGTGTAGTTAGAATTCAGAGTTCTAGAAAGCTCTCCAGAGCATATTGTATGAGTTTCCTAGGATTGTCAAAACAATTTATCACAAACTCAGAGACTTAAAACAAGAAAAATTTATTTTCTCCCAAATCTGGAAACTGGAAATTTGAAATCAAAGTATCAGTGTGGCCAAACTGTCTCCAAAGGCTCTAGGAGAGAATCCTTTCTTGTCTGCCAATTTCTTGTGACTTCTGACATTTTTTTACTTGGGGCAGCATAACTGTAATCCGTGCTCCCATCTTCACAGTCTTCATGTCTTCTTACCCTTGTCTCTTGTATGTCTTTTCTGTTTCTTAAAAGTACATGCAGAGTCCCGGTGTGATGCTGTAGTATAAGCACTGGACTACTAATCCCAAGGTTAGCATTTCAAAGCCACCAACCATCTTCAAAAACCCTATACAGTGTTGCTCTGAATCAGAACTAAGTCTACAGCACTTCATATCAGCAGCAACATAAGGACACTTGTCACTGGATTTAGTGGTGATAACTGTATACATAATTATAGTATCAAAAGTCCTAGCTATTATTTTATTAACTAAAGCCTGGAAAAAAATATTAGGAGGAGGTGGAGAGGGAAAGTTGGAGTTATACATGTTCAAGGAAAAGAAACTCTCAACTACCATAAAATGGAAGTGTAGGTAATAGAAACAACATAGAGAAGATATTTCAGGGAATAGCTGTGCATATATATTTTTGGGGAAAAAATAGTAGGCAAGGGATAACTGTCTTTCATGGAAGCCTTTAAGTACAGTTTTGCTTCACCTGTGGTTCTATAGGATAAACACTGGACTGGTAACTACAAGGTCAGCAGTTTAAATCCATCTGCTGCTCCTCAGAAACCCTATACAAGTCACTATGAGTCAGAACCAGCTCACTGGCACTTAACAACACACAAAAAAATTTGTATTATTTTAAACTGAAAAGCAAACACAACAATGTACATACTAAAGAATTTGTATGAATGACCTTTGGTTTGGTTTGGTTTTCCAGTGGGTGAGGCCCACTTAGTCCTCAAACACTTTTTTTTTTAAGTTTTTATTGTGATTTGAGTGAAAGATTACAGGGCAGATCATCAGTTTTACATTCAACAAATCAGTATTAATTACCTTTGAAATCAATTTGAAGATAAAGGAGATATCTCTTGTAGTCACTCAGGACAGCATAATACACATTTAAATGAATCTTCCCATGATTTGTTCTTCACCTTCAATAGCTTATAATCTCTAATTAGAAAGCACAAAATTACATGAACAGCAGACTTGTTGATATAGTAAAATGAAGCTAGGAAACTTCATGCATATCGTATGTAGGTTCTTCATCCATGATTGATATGCCTTTTTTGAAAAAAAAAATTAATTGTATATTGAATGAATGTTTTTAGAGTAGATTAGTGGTTTTACATTCAACAAATCCTACACTTTTCAATGGTTACAATCCCCTCCATGTACCATCAGTTAATAGTATTTTCCTCTGTTCACTTTAACTCTTGTTTAACTCTTAACTCTTCCTTCTGCCAAGCTGCCTCTTGTCATGTATTGCCTTCCCTGTCACCAAACTTAACATAGTTGTTATTCTTAAAATGCAATTTTGATTTACTTTTTTAAATATGAAAGGGAAGATCAAATAGAAATATATATATATATGATATTTATAAATTTTCTTCAGTCTTCCTGAAATGTAATATATATTTATCCAGACACATTGATCATAATTGTAATATGTTATGTTTTTAAAATGCATACATCCATTCTGACATATAAAACATTTACATCATGGAAGAAATTTCCCTCAGTCAATGATCCAGTCCTTCAGAAACAAACACTGCTCTGATGTCTACCTGTATAGGTTATTTGTACCTGATCTAGAACTCTAAAAAGAAAAAAATCAAGGTATTTAATACTCTTTTGTGTATTATTATTTTACTGATTACTGTTTGAGATATTCATCTGTTTTGTGTGTATCAGTAGTTCATTTCTTTTTATTGCTGAGTACTACTCTGTTATGTAAAGGAGCTCTGGTAGCGTAGTGGTTACGAATCAGGCTGCGAACCTTAAGGTCAGAGGTTCGAAACTACCAGCCGCTCCGTGGGAGAAAGATGAGGCTTTCTACTCCCGTAAAGATTTAAACCCTTGGAAACCCTATACAGGGTCGCTATGGGTTGGAACCGACTCGACGGCACTTAACAACAACAACAACATTCTGTTATATGATACAATATAATTTTATCCATTCTGTTGGTGATTGTCACTCAACTACTTCAAGTTTCTATTTTGAATAAAATTGCTATGAAAATTTGTGTCCATGCTTTATGTCAACATAGAATTTCGTTTATAAGAAGAAACTATCCAAGCGAGGAATTACTTAATTATGAGATAGACGTAAGAAAGGGCTTCACAAAAATTCATGAAAAATATAGTAAAAACTGGAATTTTTTTCATGAACTTTTTGAAGCCTCCTCTAACTGTATATCATAATAAGAAACTATTAACAATTTTTCCGCATCACTCTTCTGTGAGTTTGACTTATTCTGGTGACTTGCATGTTGCTGTGATGCTGGAGGCTATGCAACCAGTATTTTAAATACCAACAGGGTCACCCAAAGTGGACAGGTTTCAGCGGAGCTTCCAAAGTAAGACACACTAGGAGAAAGGAGATGTGGGCTATTTCTGAATGTTTAGCCAATGAAAATCTTATTAAGAGCAGTGGAACATTGTCAAACATAGCTGGAAGATAAAAATACTGTGACTAGCATCACAATATTATCAGAAATAATGTTGGAAGATGAGCCCCTCAGGTTGGAGGAAACTCAAAATACAACTGAGGAAGAACTACCTCCTCAAAGTAGAACTGACTGAGATTATTTATGAATGCAGCAAAGCTTCCAGGACATTAATTTGGTGATGAGGCAAAACTCAAAATGAGAAACAGCTGCAGTCACGCAAAATTGGAAAATACAAGTATGAATCTAGGAAAATTGGAAGTTGTCAAATATGAAATAAAATGCATAAAGATCAGTATCCTAGGCATTAGTAGGCTGAAATGAACTGGAATTGACCATTCTGAATCTGACAACCATTTGGTGTACTATGCTGGGAATGACAAATTCCAGAGGAATGGCATAGCATTCATCATCAAAATGTACATTTCAAGATCTATCTTGAAGTACAAACACAGTCTGTGATACAGTAATATTCATATTCCTACAAGGAAGACCCGAGTCCTGGTGTAGCACTGTGGGTTAATGCGCTGGACTGCTAGATGGGTTTGATCCGCAAGGTCAGCAGTTCAAGTTCACTAGCTGCTTCTCAGAAACCCTATACAGGGTCACTATGCATCAGAATCAACTCCATGGCACTTAACAATAATAACAACAAGGAAGACCAGTTAATACAACTATTATTCAAATTTATGCACCAACCACTAAAGTCAGTGATGATGAAATTAAAGAATTATATTAACTTCTTCAGTATAAAATTGATCAAACAGGCAATCAAGACGTATTGATAATTTTGGTGATGGGAATGGGAAGGTTGAAAACAAAGAGGAAGGATCAGTATTTGGAAAATTGACCTTGGTGATAGAAATTATGCTGGAGATCACAGAATAGAATCTTGCCAGACCAATGCCTTCTTTGCAAATACCTTTTTAAAACAACATGAAAGTCAATTATACGTATCAACCTCACCAGATGAATACAAAGGAATAAAATTGACTACATCTGTGAAAAGAAACAGTGGAAAAGCTCAATTAACATCAGCCAAAACAAGGCCAAAGGTCACCAGTGGAACTGACCACCAATTGTTCATATGCAAATTCAGGCTAAAGCTAAAGTAAATTAAAACAATTCCATGAGAATAAAAATGTGACCTGTAATTTGGAGACTGTCTCAAAAACAGATCTGATGCATTAGACATTAATGACCAAAGAAGAAAGCAAAAGGTCACTAGAAAGAAAGAAAGAAAGAAAGAAAGAAAGAAAGAAAGAAAGAAAGAAAGAGAAAAAAAGAAAGAAAATGGATGTCAGAAGAAACTCTGAAAGATAAAACAAATAGTAGAAATGAGGAAGTAAAAGATCTGAACGGGAAATTTCAAAGGGAAAAAAGATATAGTGATCTGCTCCCATAAAGGTCACACCTTAGCAAACCTTATGAGGCAGTCATATTCTGTCATATAGGGTCAATATGAAATGGAATTGACACAATACAGAACAACACATCATCGATATGTCAGAGTTTTCCATTGCTTCGCATCCTCACAATTATTTGGTGATAAAAGGATTTTTGTTTAGTTGTTTTGCACTTCAGGTAGTTATGTGGTTTGATTTATTTTAATATGATATTCCCTGTTAACCAACACTTTGTTTTCATGGTCCTATCAGCATTTTGTTCTGTTGTGCATAGATAGGGTCACTGTGAATTCAAACTGACTCAATGGCAGTGAGGTTTTATATTTCCCATTCCTACAAAGTCTTTGGGTTTGTTAATCTGGTTAATCCTTTGTCCAATATTTATTGAATGGATCCCCAAAGCTTTGATCCCTCCAAATTAGGAAAGCCACCTTTTCTTTGAGGAGGCAGTTCTCCCACAGTTGTGTTCTGAATACCTCCCAACCTCAGTGGCTCATCTTCCAGCATTGTATCAGACAATGTTTTCACTGGATTTTCAGTGTGGTGCTGTGAGTTAATGCACTGGACTGCATAGTTGATTTGAGCTGCATGATTGGTGGTTCAAGCTCACCACCCACTCCTCAGAGACCCTATTCAGGGTCACTATGGGTCAGAACTAACTCAACAGAACTTAACAACAATGATGATAATATTTCATAACTGCTCTACCTGCTTCTCTTTCCAAGTCTGTTCCCTGAATTCTATCTGATATGGGTGACCAAACTGGTGTTTGAAATACTGGTGGCATGGTTTCCAGCATCATAGCAATACAAAAGTCATGACCGTACATTATTATGTTTTGGTATTAGGTGCCATCGAGTCAGTTCTTACTCGTTGCAGTCCTATGTACAACAGAATGGAAATACCGCCAAGTCCTGTACCATCCTCACAACTGCTGTTTCGCCTGAGCCAATTGCTAATGCCACTGTGCAAATCCATCACATTGGAGGCCTTCCTCTTTTTATCTGACCATCCACTTTATCAAACATGACATCCTTCTCCAGGGACTGGTCCCTACTGATAACATGCATCAAGTATGAGAGACGAAGTCTCACCATGCTGGCTTCTAAGAAATGCATCCTAGCTGTACTTCTTCCAACAGAGATTTGGTTTTTCTTCTAGCAGTCCATACATTTAACACTCTTCTCCAACACTGTACCTAAAATGTATCTACAGCCTTTTTTATTCATTGTTCAATATTCACACACATATTCAAACACAAATGGGACCATTGAAAATACTATGGTTTGGCTCAGGCACAACTTAGTCCTCAAAGTGACATCTTTTCTCTTCAACATTTTAAAGAGGACTTCTGCAGTAGATTTTCCTAATGCAATACATCATTTGATTTCTTGACTGATGCTTCCAAGAATGTTGATAGTGAATCCAAGCAAAATTAAGTCTTTGACAACTTCAATCTTTTCTCCATTTATCATGATGCTATTTATTGATCCCGTTGTGAGGATTTTTGTTTTTGTACACTAAGGTCCAACCCATAGTGAAGGCTTTGATCTTTGATCTTCATCACAAGTATTTTAAGTCCTCTTCACATTCAACAAGCAAAGTTCTATCATCTGCATGTAGCAGGTTGCTAATGAGTCTTCCTCCAATCCTGGTGTCATGTTTTTCTTCATATAATCCAATTTTTCAGAATATTTGCTCAGCATACAGATTGGATAGATATGGTGAAAGAATACAACCCTGGAATACACCTTTGCTAATTTTAAACCATTTGGTGTTCTCTTGTTCTGTTCAAACAACTGCTTCTTGGTCTATGTACAGGTTCCTTATGAGCACAATTAAGTGTTCTGGAATACTCATTCTTCTCAGTATTATATATAGCTTATCATGATCCACACAGTAAAAAGTCTTTGAATTGTCAACAAAATACCAATAAACATGTTTCTTGTGTTCTCTGATTTTAGCCAAGATCCATCTGATGTCAGCAATGATATTCCTTGTTCCACATCCTCAGTTGAATACAGCTTGAACTTCTGGCAGTTGCTTGTTAATGTACTATTGCACAAATCTTTTAATTATCTTCAGTTAAATCCTGTTTGCATGTGATATAAATTATATTGTTCTATGATTTCTGCAGTCAAATTTGCACGTGAATCACTAAAGCCAGTGATGATGAAATTGAAAAGTTCTACCAAGTTCTTCACTGTGAAATTGATCAAACATACCATCAAGATATATTCATAATTACTGATGATTGGACTGCAAAATTGGGAACAGAGAGGGAGGCTCAGCAGTTGGAAAATATGGCCTTAATGATAGAAATGATGCTGGAGATTATATAACAAAATTTTGTAAGACCATTGACTGATTAATTCTAAGTACCTCTTTTAAACAATGTAAAAGGTAATTTTAAACCATTTGGTGTTCACCAGATGAAACACACAGGATTCAAATTGATTACATATTTGGGAAGAGACAGTAGAAAAGCTCAATATCACTAGCCAAAACTAGGTCAGTGGCCGACTGTGGAACAGACCATCAATTGCTTAAATGCAAATTCAGGCTGAAGCAGAAAAAAAAAAACTGAGAACCAATATATGACCTTGAACATATCCCACCTGAATTTAGATAACATCTCAAGAACAGATTTGATGCATTGCACATTTAATGAACGAAAACTGTAGAATGGCACACACAAAAAGTCATCTAAGAAGAAAGCAACAGATCATTTAGAAGACAGGAAAGAAAGAAGACCAAAATGAATGTCAGAAGAGACTGTGATACTTGCTTTCCAGTGTTGTTGTTGTTGTTGTTAAGTGCTGTTGAGTCGATTTCGACCCATAGTGACCCTGTACAGGGTTTCCAAGGCTGTAAATCTTTATG
The DNA here is from genome assembly GCF_000296735.1 of Chrysochloris asiatica. Taxonomy (NCBI): domain Eukaryota; kingdom Metazoa; phylum Chordata; class Mammalia; order Afrosoricida; family Chrysochloridae; genus Chrysochloris; species Chrysochloris asiatica. The sequence continues at coordinate 4,746,245 of NW_006408681.1, forward strand.
GGAGCAGTAAGCCTCATCTTTCTCCCATAGAACAGCTGGTAGTTTCAAACTGCTGACCTTGTGGTTCGCAGCCTGATTCATAACCACTATGCTTCCAGAGCCAGAGCTTTCCAGTATAGAGATGCTAAAATGAATAGAAGAAATGAGGTAAAAGAACTGAACAGAAAATGTCAAAGTTCAGCTCAAAAAGACAAAGTTAAATATTATAATGAATTGTGAAAAGACCTGGTTTAAAAACCAAAAGGGAATACATGCTCAGTATTTCTCAAGTTGAAATAACTGAAGTAAAAATGCAAGCCTCGACTTGAAATACTGAGATTCTTGGGCAAAATATTGAATGATGCAGAAAATATCAAAAAAAGATGGAAGGAATACCCAGAGTCACTGTACCAAAAAGAAATGGTCAATGATCAAACATTGAAAGAGGTAGCATATGATCAAGAACTAATGGAACTGAAGGAAGAAGTCCAAGTTGCACTTAAGTTATTGGCGAAAAAACAAGACTCCAGGAACTGATGGAATACAAACTGAAAACTTTCAAAACCTGATATAGCATTGGAGGTGCTCACTCATCTATGCCAACAAATTTAGAAGACAACTACCTGGCCACAAACATTATTGGAAGATAGAGATACTTGTGTCCATTCCAAAGATGCAACAGAATGTGGAACAATATCATTAGCATCACACGCAAGCAAAATTTTGTTGAATATAATTTTTTAAATGGCTGCATCTGTACATTGATAAAGACCTTAACCAAGAAGCCTAATATTTTCAGGTAAATTCTAACTTACCTTTAATCAAATCCAGTGAAGTATAGGTTGAAGGCTTACAAAGCTCTCTATAATCATTACACATAATATCCATTTCTATCACACATATGGAGTCCTGGTGTCACACTGTGGGTTAATGCTCCAGACTGCAAAACCATTTGAACTGCAAGATTGGCAGTTTAAGCTCACCAGCTGCTCCTAGAAAACCCTATACAGGGTCTCTATGGGTCGGAATTGACTTGACGGTACTTAACAACAACAATAACATCACACATATATGTCTATTATACAATAATGTTGTTGTTGTTGTCAGGTGCCATCGAGTCGGAACCGACTCATAGCGACCCCATGCACAGCAGAATGAAACAATGTTCGATCCTGGGCCAAC
>NW_006408681.1:4748575-4831494 GCF_000296735.1 Chrysochloris asiatica
GATTTCCGCATTCCGTTGGGTCACCTCTCTTTGGAATGGGCACAAACATTGATCTCTTCCAATCAGTCGGCCAGACAGTTGTCTTCCAAATTTCCTGGCAATTATAGGCAGGAAAAAATAATATCTACAAGACAGTCAAACACACAAACCCTTTTAAACATCCAAGTTCAATCTTTACTTCTACTTTGGACTAACCCCATTGATATGCCTATAGCCTTGGGCTTCTTGCCCCTGATCAACTATCCTTTTTAACCAGCCTGTCACAGGCTCCAGGCAGTTCCAGGAACTGCTGCTCTCCCCTCCACTGAAATATTTTATCCAGTTTCCCTTCATTCTGTCTCCCACAATAGCTCAGAATATCATAGGTTTTAGGCCATTGCAATGAATCCTGTGCTCAGTGTCAACTGCTTCACTAAAATGGAGACTATATCTAACTTCCTCTAATTCCACAAGAAGGAAAGAGGACCATACTCAAAATCAGCCCAAGGCCAATTCCTATGAAGTGGAGGTCAGACATGCTTCTATCCTGTATCAGTGCCTTCAAATTTAGCCAGACTTAAGAACCAATTTAGTAAACTCGTCTTTGTGATTTTGTTTCTTTAGAACCCCACTATCTCATTACCACATGTCTTAGACCGGGTTTTCTAGAGAAGCAAAACCAATGAAGTGTATATATGCATAGGGAAAGAAGTTTATCTTACAATTGTAGAGTCCGAGGACAGCAGCAGGAGAGAGAAAAAGAGAGAGAGTACCCTCTGTGTGTCCATTATATTGCGAGCAGACCTCACCCCCAAGGAAGAATCCCTTTAATTGATTGACTGCTCATAGCTGCTCATCATAGAGTTAACTATGATTAGTTAACTGTATTAGGTTTTATCACCATGTGAATCAGCACACCCCAACTCCTAAAACTCTGGAAAGGCTGGCCTAGTTGACACAGAACCCTATTCCCTATAGTAACATGATTTTTCTAATCATTAAAGATCCAAAACTTAAAATTAATAAGCCTAGAGATCATAACTTGCTTATTGATGTGCTGACAGCAGCTAACATCACATGAGTCTAATATGCCTAGCAAGATGTAATCCATTAATTTATTATGAAAATGCCTTTTCCCGTGATAGGATTGTCTCTGTCACTAAGACCTGATTTCTGTTTCACATATACCAAACAAACTGACCTCCTGATGACATATTTACTCAAAAAGTTACCTTTGTTGATAAATTCGTCTTTAGCTTGATTTATACCAATGGAGCAATAATTCAAAAAGATATTCTAGGCAGCTTAGTATAAACTTATCCATTCCCATTATAGATTTATTTAAATCATTTAATTCCAAGAGGAATTCTTTTTAATCTTCTCTTCAGATTCTTTGAGACAACCATATTCTCTGATCCCCCAATGTGCCATCAACTTCCCAGCTTAAAAAAAAAAAAAAAAATCAATATAAGAGCTTTGCCATAATGAATAAAATGTGGATCTTTTACATGAAAAACTAGGACAATGCTAAATAATGTGACATTCTGAGCAGCGACTTAAAGAAGGCTGAAGCTAAGACAAAAATTAATCGATCAGAAGATTTTTGCAAACATTGCATGCCACAGAAAACATTAGCTACAAATGTCAATGAAAGAACATGTTTTTCATTTGCACATGGTAGAAATCATTGTACTTTATGTATTGCATTTTAAAACCATGTTTTTAAAAAGATACCAAAAACACAAGTATCTTCTTATAAAGTTACATTTGAATATTAACCACATTGCTCAGTTGCACTCACATAAACATATACTCACATAAACCTTTTTAAATGAGACACTAAAAAAGAAAAAAAAAATTATACTGAGAAGTGAAAAGTAAAACAGGAGAGCCCAAGAACTAAAGATATTATGATACTTTATATGCATAAATGTGGAAATATAGTCTTCTAGACAGATGAAATAATATGTCTAAATATTTTTCTATCTAAAGAAACATTACTTACAAAACTGTCTCCTATAACAATACAAGGTGCTCTTGTACTTTCATTGTTTCAAGCTTACAGATCCATATATAGCAAAATAATCATTTACATGATACATGCAAATAGTAGTCCTCAAAACAGGATATCATATTTTTATCTAATTTATAGATCCAGATAGATCTTACAGTTTTCTCACAAGGCTTAGTTATAACACCACAAGATAGAACAAGTATATTTCTTTTCCACCCTGAAAGATAAGTGCTGTATAGTCTGATATAACTTGTTGTTGTTGTTATGTGCTGTGGAGTCAGTTCTGACTCATAGTGATCCTGTACAGGGTTTCCGAGGCTGTAAATCTTTATGGGAGCAGAAAGTCTCATCTTTCTCCCATGGAACAGCTGGTAGTTTCGAACTGCTGAACTTGCGGTTCGCAGCCCGATTCATAACCACTATGCTACCAGAGCTCCTTTGATATAACTTAACTTACTAGATGTTTAAAAAGCATAAAGAAATAATGGCTGTGATAGTCTACTCTTTATAACTTTAAAGAATCAAGCAAAGAAAAGTCTATACAATCCTTTTGAAAAGTCATCCACTTGAAAGATTTCATATATCTGAAATTATCTGTGAAGAAGTCAAAATTTAAAAGGATATATTAATATATTTAACTGTGTCCATTTTAAAGGTAGTGTTTTTCACTTCACAATAGGCATCAAGAAGTCTACTAAGTGACATTTAAATTGCTGATTTCCAAATATATTGAATATTCCTTTCTAAATTTGCTTTGTAACTTTTATTATTTTTAGCTACTGAAAACTTCTCACTGCTTATTTACTCATTCATTTGAGAGGTAATGAGATACTAAAGTGTATTAGTCATAGAATTACTCTTCAGATATTTTCAAAGGTTAAGATGACATGAACTTGTGTCCCTTCTACAATTAAAACTAAATAGTTGACTGCATAGAAGATCATTTCTAATGAAGAAGAGCCTGGAACAGTAATTAGAACTCAGCTTTGAAGTATCCTGACTTCCATACCAAGGTGTTTTGAAATAATTTTTTAATTCTGAGTGAGAGTTTTCAACACTTACTGTGATTAAGAATTACTTGCAGGAGATGTTTTCTATCCAACCCATACCAGATGGGAAGAAACATCTGTGGGCAAACTCAGAAAATAATACATATTTTCAAACCCTGTAGCTTATTTTGATACACATTAAAGTTTGAATAAATGAACACTGTATAATGGAAAGGTTTGGGTTTAGATTTATGAAAAGAGAAATTATATAATCAGATCTAGATTTTGAAAAAGAATTCTTGCTCACGGTTGCAATTTGGAGAGACAATTTAGGATATCACTGCAACAGTCCTATGCTCAGATGAACAAGACAGAGGCATTTTTTGCCCTATGATGCTTACATTCTAGTGGGAAAAGGCAACAATGAACACAACTTTGTGCAATCCACAAAAGGGTATCAATATATGTTCTTTGAATAAATGGATGCATGTGCCCTGTATACTTTTATTATTATCATTTGTCTTGTTTTGTGCATAACAAGTTAACTGTCAAACTTGACTAGGTATCAGTACCAATAAGGGATCTAATTGGCATCTCCAATTCATGGCATAAAAAGCCATGGAATCATATTAATAAAAATTCCTTCTTGGGGAGCTTTTGAAGAGGACTCAGCACTAATTTGCAGTGTTTGGGGGCATATGGGAACATAAAACTTTAACATTCAGATTTGCTAAGCAATCTCAGTTCTGTACTTTATGCTCCATAAATTGACCAGAAATTTGGTTAGGAATTATTCACCTAATTCAGCTCAAAGGTAGCAAAAAGTATATACCCACTGTATGCCAGTAATCAATATTTGTGGGTGGTGGAGTTAGGTAAAAGATGCTTTTAAGGACTTTAAACTTTACTACAGAGTCCTGGTATGGTGCTTCAGGATAATGCACTGGATTGCAAGATCAGTTTGAACTACAAAGTCAGAGGTTTAAATCCACCAACCACTCCTTGGGAACCACAGACAAGATTGCTGTGAGTTGGATCTGACTCAATGGCACTAAACAACAGCAAATTTTACCACAGAACATAAATACACAGCTGACTATATAATAAATGCAGTCAAATATACTAAGTGAATAACTAGTTGCATCCTACAAGAATGAAAAATAAATTGTAATAACCTGTACAATGTAAGTAGACTGTAGCTACAGACATACAGATATCAGAGAAGCTTCATGGTAGAGGTTGTAACACAGCACAGTATAGTAAAATCAGATGTATTTTTAAGGGAGATGAGTATGGTATTTTAGAATACGAAAATAGCATAAACATAGAAAAAGAAAACCTTTTGTATTAATATTAATAGTCTTACTTAAGAGTTCTCAAGGGGTATTGTTTTCCCAAGTTCTTGTCACACTGAAAGACATGTGTCTAGTTCTTTTGTACTAATGAAATTTGTAAGATAAGAAATGCACATTTTAAAAGATGAAGAGCAAATCTTAAAAGAATAATTCTGAACATTTGACTGTGATTCTTTTTCAGTTGCAATTTGCCTAGTTCAACTTTCACAGTCCCTTAATGCTTTCCCTGCAGTCTTTTTCAAGGTTTCTATTTTCTTCTAATGAAGATCATCTGCATAACAGACTGTCTGTCCCAGAGAGACAGAGAGGGATAGCTAAGCTGACTGTCTCAACTCCCTTTGAAACTAAGTCTTTATAGACTAAAAATGAAGAGGAATAAAATATCAAGTAGAGAGATATGTTTCATATGTGTCACTAAGAGGATGATATTTGGGATTTTTTTTGTTTCTGAATTCAAGCTCAGTGTACATTCATTCACATGGTACCAGGGTTGAAATTCTATTCTTTTCTACTATTAACATGTCTCTTTACTCTTAAGATTCGCAAACAACCTACCACATAGTAAGTGGCATGTTCAAACATACCGAGGTCCATACAATGAAACACAAACTGTGCCTAAACAACAAAAAAGTACTTCAAAATTTTGAACTAACATGTAAAAATCACTGATTTTTCCCTTGAACGTTTGTATTTTAAAATATTAATAACAAAGTTAGCTGTAGTTTCATATGGCTCAAGATAGGAAATCTGGGTTTCCTACCACTTTTATGTACAGTTTAAGTTCAGATTGGTGGTTGGTGGTTATGTGTCATGGAGTCGGTTCTGGCTTATAGATACCAAGTGTAAGGTTTCCGAGGTTGTAAATCTTTACAGGAGCAGAAAGCCTCATCCTTCTCCTGTGGAACTGCTGGTAGTTTCGAACTGCTGACCTTGAGATTAGTAGCCCGATTCGTAATCACTACGCTACCAGAGTGCCTTAAAGTATCCTAAGTACTAACTTAGAAAATCAAAGTATTTATTCAAAGTGCATTCATGCAGTAAGCCAGATGAAGAAATGCATAGAGGAGATCTTCAATAGGAAAATCAAGCAAGAGACCCAGTTAATAAATAATTCCCTTCACACTTTAGCAATGAAATCATCTAGCAGAATGAAAAGTGTGCAGATTTTGGCACCTGAGATATTTGGATAAGAAACCCCTCTCCACTACTTTAATAACTCTAGGACTTTGAGCCACTTACTTAATCACAATGAATTTCAATTAAATTACCTATGAAATTGGGAAAATATAACTAAAATTATTCTTTAAAGTCAGAATAATGTACAATAATATATGGCAAACACAAAGCAGGCTATGCATTCAAGTTTTAAGGAGTATAAATAAAAGGATCACATGGTCATTAAATTGTAACTGTTCTAGCAGTGACTCACTAGGACAGCAGTTTGAACCCACCAGTGGCTCTACAGAAAAAAGACACCATCTGCTCCTGTAAAGACTGGCAGACTTGAAAACCCCATGGAGCAGCTTCACTCTGTCCTATGGGGCTGTTATGAGTCCAAATGAGCTCGATGACAGTGAGCTTATTGACAAATGTTCGAAGAATACGTCTATGTCTTGAAAATGTTGGGTTTTTCTTTTGATTCATACTCTAGAATATCAAGCTTTCCTATTTCAAGTTATTTCCATTATAACATGCTTTCCTCAGACAACACTGACAATACTTGGGATTTTGCTGCAACCTCTTCTAGCTCCAAGAGTGAACACTACCATATGCACAGCATTCCCAGCTATTGTACTGCCTACAGATTAGCTATGAACCCAAGCTCTTAAGCCAGACAGTGATTTTCTTTCCAAGAAGGATGGTGCTGCCTAAATATGCAGTGTTACAGCAGTTTAATGACTAGTTATTCGCGTCATAAATCTTGTAATGGAGGACAGGCTCTTCCCTCTAGGCCTTCACCACAGCACCACCCACCGCTGCTTACTTCCTCTCATCCCTGCCAAGTATTCTGTCCCAGGAACCTAGCAAATTACTGCTATTCTAACTTTCTCCTCTGACAAAGAAGACACTGTCACAGACACTAAGATCTGGTTAGCATTATAATTTAGTAGCTTTGCTGGAAGTTGAAAGAGTCTGCATTCAAACACATGCAGTACTAAAGCAACAGGACCAAAATAAAAGATCAAATTGTCAACATAGTCTTGGAGAAAGAAATGAATGTATCTTGACTATATTGATGCTATATGAATGGGAGGCATTCTGGCATGGTGCTGCAGGTTAATGACCTGGATAGTAAGGTCGGTTTGAACCACGAGGTTGGCAGTTCAAGTTCACCAGCTGCTCCTCAGAAATCCTACACAGGGTCGCTTTGAGTCAGAACCGACTTGATGGCACTTAACAACAACAACTACATATGAGTGGGAATCAACTCAATGGCAATAGATTATATTTAGTGTTTACATTCATATACCCTCATGTGGCACTATAGGATAAGCCCTGGACTGCTAATCGCAACAGCAATTCAAACCCACTACTTGGAAACCTATGCAGGGTCACTATGAATCAACAGCACTTAATAACAACAACAAATACATAGGTGTAAGAAGCATATCTATTGATTCTGTTTACAAACGTATTTGTTGTTGTTGTTAAATGTTCACAAAAACATACATATAATGTACATGCATATGTGATGTGCATATTTATCATACATCTAACTAAAATGAGAATTCTACATATACATTAATTCACAAATATTGAACCCTTATAGAAACACATACAGTTACTCTTTGTAAGCACACTATACAAATACATATTTATTATAAACAATAGAGCTTCAAAAAGCTCATGGGACAAGTTCATTATCTTTTAGTACCATTTTTCCACAGTTTGATAGAATGAACACTGGTTATGTTACCATTTTGATAGATTGATTCTATGTTGCCAGATAAATGACCGAGGCAACTTTTTAATCATTTCTCACTCTTTCTTCAGATGGGATAACTGATTTTATCATCTTTACAATTTTCACTCAAATGCAACAGCACGGCTTTCTGTTGAGACGTCGTCAATCTGTCCTTTCTCAGATTGCTCTCCAAAATCTATCACTTTCTAAGAGACTTCTTAAGTCTTCCTTCTCTAGTGATGACTCAGTTAGTTCATGGAGAAAACAAAAACCCCAAAGAAGAGAACTCACATATGACAAGTTACAAAAGGATGTTGTCTATTAAGAGGACCTGCAAAATAACCCTACAAGTAATTACTGGGTAATAGTGTTCAAGAAAGAAATATTTCTGTGTTCAAACTCTAGCACCGAGGCTTACTGGCTATCTGAATTTAAGTAAATTACTAACCACTCTAGGTCTGTTTCACCATCAAAAATTGAAAATATAAATCTGCCCCATAGGTCATATTTAAGGATGGAGGCAAAGCATTTAAAACAATTTACACAATGCTTGGAAAAAAGTAAGTTGCCAGTAAACATCAACTATTATTATTGCTGATTCTTTTATTATCTGCAAAACCAAATAATAATGCTAGTAAAACTCTGCAATCATGCTCCTATCACATATGCGGATTTAATGGACTCCAAAATAACATTGTGTTAGAAGGTGGGTTGCTGATTTTATCAGTCTGTTCACAGATAACCCTTTGCTAAGTATAAATCTCCCATGTTATTGATAACAGTATATACTATAAAATATGACAGACAACCACAGATGTTCTATTTCAATTAAAGCCATGAATTCCATTCTAAGTCAGTTCCTCCAAGATATGCTGACACAAAACAAGAAAAATAATCCACATACTTCTTTCTACCCAGAGCAAAATGTCAATCTCTTTTAGATTTCTCAGACATCAGCAGAACATTTGCTTTGTTAAGAATTACGACTGTATGTCAGCAGATGCAGAGAGATGCAGTTCTTGTTTGTTTTGCTTTTCATACAATCCTTAAGTGTTCACAAAGAGTGTACCTTAACAGCACACATACACACACAAAAATAACATACTTTACAGAGTTGCACATTAAAAAAATTATTGTCCCTTTCATTTTTCAGGGTTCCTTGTTTGTGCTATAAAAATTACTAGGTGACCTAAATACAAAATTTTCTTTTAACAACAATAATCTTATTTTAGGAAGAGGAAAAACAGAGAAAAGGGGGAAGGGCGAGAAGGTCTTATTCTTTGTGATTGTGTGGTAGATTGTCTAAATAAGTGCCTGTGTGTGTGTGTGTGTGTAAGATGAAGTAACTTTACCTATACCTTGATAAATTGTCAGATTTATCCCTCCCCCGTTCCTTCATCTTACTCCCCCTTCTCCAGTTCACATTTTTGAGGTAAATTTATTTCTGTCAAACAAATCCACAGATGAGAACTTTAACTTATTTTAGTAGAAGGAGTATCACTAGGATAAAACGGTGTCTGTGTTGGGTGATGGAAAATCACTACCACAAACACGGCACTGTTTTTATTGCATTTTAGACTCTAGATGTATATACTGTTGTTGTAGTTGTTGCTGTTGTTGTTAAGTGCCATCAAGTCAGTTCTGACCCATAGTGACCCTGTATAGGGTTTCCGAGGAGCAGCTGGTGAGCTTGAACCGCCAACCTTGCAGTTCAAACGGCTTTGCAGTCTGGCGCATTTACCCACAGCGCCACACCAGGACTCCGTTGATGCAGTTAGGTGACATCAAATTGCAACTCATATGACCATGTTCATATACAACAGAATGAAAATAGTGCCTGGTTTTAAGGCATAGAGATGAAAAGTTTTTTTTTTTTTAATATTGTAAAGATAACACCTGAAAATTCTTGTTCATTTAATGTGTTCACTCATTTGATGATTTTTCTTCTTAAGGTCTTGTATATATCTTAATACCTTGAAATATCTGAACTAATTAGCAGTAGCATCTGGAATTGTTTTTATCACTATTTGGATAATTTGGTGGATATTGGTATTTTTTTAAATTATGCTCTTAAATCCTACCCAGATCATTTGACCATAACATGAAAGAGAATACATGAACATTCTACTTCCAGGCACATTTGGTGACTTTTTTGTTAAATTCATCCTGGCTCCTTAGCCCTCAAAGTGACATCTTTGCTTTTTAATACTTTGTTTTTGTTGTTGTTGTTTGCTGTGGAGTTGGTTACAACTCGTAGCCACTCTGTGTTGGGTTTCCAAGGAGTGACTGATGAGTTTGAACCACCACCCTTGTGTGTGGTTCAAACCAACTTTGCAGTCTAATGCTTTACTTCAAGGCACTAGACCAGGTCTACTTTACCACTTTAAAAAGGTCTTTTGCAGCAGATTTGCCTAATACAATAAGTAATTTGCTTTGATGGCAGCTTTTTCCACTAGTGTTGATTGTAGAACCAGGTAAAATAAAATCTTTGACAGACTTCAATTCTTTATCTATTTATCACGATGTTATTTATTGATCCAAATGTGAGTATTTCCACTTTTTTACATAAGTATAGAGAGATTTCTCTCAACGAGATGGCTCATGCAATTATGTTTATTTATGCATTTATGCATTGCTAAGTATTATGCCTTTAGATTGTGGTATATTTATGCCTTCAATTGACAACATCTATGGGAAGTAGCATAGTGGTTACAAATCAGGCTGCGAACCTTAAGGTCAGCGGTTCGAAACTACCAGCTGCTCTGCGGGAGAAAGATGAGGCTTTCTACTCCCGTAAGGATTTACACCCTCAGAAACCCTGTACAGGGTCACTATGGGTCGGAACCGACTCGACGGCACTTAACAACAACAACAACATGGGAAGAGACAAGGCCTCTGGTAATGCCGTGGTTATGAATCAGACTGCTAACCTCAGGGTCAGCAGTTCAAAACTACCAGCTATTCTGCAGGAGAAAGATTTACAGCCCAGAAATCCTATGCAGGGTTGCTATGAGTCGGAACCGACTCCACGGCACATAACAACAACAACAACATGGGAAGTGACAGTGAAAAATTTCAATGTTATCAGCCAAAACAAGACCAGGTGTTAATGGTGGAACAGAGAATCAACTGCTTATATGAAAGTTCAGGTTGAAACTGATGAAAAATTTAAAAATACACAGAGTCAAAATATGATATTGGATATATCCCACCTGAATTTTGAGATCATTACAACAAACAGACAGGATGCATTAGACACTAACGACCAAAGACCAGAAGAATTATGGGAGAGCAAGAACATCCTACAGGAAGAAAGCAGTTCATTAAAAATGGAAGCCAGAAGAGATTGAAACTTGTTCTTGAGCAAAGAGAAGCTAGAACAAATGGAATAAATGAGTAAGTCAAAGAGCCGAAAAGAAAACTTCAAAGAGCAGCTCTCTCAAAAAGACCAAGTCAAGCATTATAACGAAATGTGCAAAGGCCTGGAACTAGACATTCAAAATGGGAGAACGTACTCAGCATTTCTCAAGCTGAAAGGACTGAAGAAAAAAATCAAGCTTCAGACTGCAATATTGAAGGATTTTATTGGCAAAATTGCTAAGTACCAAATCAGTTTGTCAGGTAGCAGGCTGAAGACTTTTCTTATATGATAGCAAGGGCTGACAAAATCATGACAATCTGTGAATCAGGATACAGACTACTGGCTCATGTCCCCAGAAAAACAGTAACAAGGCAAATGCAGAAAAGAGAGAACTTTGCCAGAATATCCATATATTTTGGATACAGGCCATTCACTTCAAGGCAGATACTCTTTAAACAGATTGACTGCTCACATCAGATCACAAAATAAAGATGATAACATAATATCTGCCAACTACTGAGAATCATAGCCTAGCCAATTTGACATAGAACATTAACCATCACACTAACCAAGAATATTCCTGTTAGCAATCTACTTTGATAGTCTTTAAATTCCAGTTCTAATATCACCTCCTTCATGAAACTGTCCCTAATTATTCCAATCCACATTTATTTACTCACTCATTGATTTAGTCAGCATTTGCTGAGCATCAATTATTTACCAGACATTATGCCACTATTAGGATTCATATGTAAATGAAAGCTATAAACCCTGCTCTCAAACAACCCACAATCCAGTGTGCAAAACATAATTCTTCTGTGTAGATCATAACACATTATGGAAAATATTGTGGAGAATGGGAATTTCAGAACATTTCATTGTTCCCATGTGGAACCTACACAGATCAAAAGGATGTTGTTCAAACAGAATAAAGAGATAATTGGTGGCTCAAAACTGGAAAAGATATGCAGCAGGAATGTATCCTTTTACTTTATTTATTCAATTTGTTTGCTGAACAAATAATTCAAAAGTATGGACTATATGAAGAAGAATACTACATCAGATTTGGAGGAAAATTAATAATCGATTATATACAGCTAATACAACTTTCCTTACCAAAAAATGAAGAGAATTTAAAACACTTACTGATGAAGGCAAAAGACAACAACCTTCAGTATGGGTTACACCTGAGTATGAAAAAAAAGAGAAAACCCTCACAACTTGAAATAATGTCTTGATAAATAGTGAAAAAAAAACTTGATGTTGTCAGTGATTTCATTTTACGTAAATCAACAATAAATGATCCTGGAAACAGCAGTAAACAAATTAAGTAACATATTGCATTGGACAAATCTGCTTCTAAAGACTTCTTAAAGTTTTCAAAAGCAATGTCATTTTGATGACCAAGGTATGGCTCAACCCAAGCGATGATCTTTTCAATCACTTCAAATGAATGCAAAAGTCGGATTATGAGAAATGAACAGAAAAGAAGAGTTGAGGTATTCAAACCGGTAATGATGAAAAAGAATAAATATAGTTTGGCTTGCCAAAGAAATGAATAAATCATTCTTAGAAGGAATGCAACCAGATCCCTTCCTTAGAAGCAAAGATGGCAAAATTTTTCCTAACTTACTTTGGATATATTAGGAAAAGGTAATTACTATAACATTACATAATGTTTGGAAAAGTAGAAAATCAGCAAAAAATAAGGAAACAATGACATAGATTGACACAATATCCACAAAAAGGACTGCAAAATACCAATAATCATGAAGATGTTGTGAAAATGGCAATGATTCATTTTGTTATACAAAATGTTGCCATGAGTTGAAGAATCAAGAAGTAATTTTAGTATGAATTATATAATTAAATTTAGAGGACACTAAAAACCATAAATAATCCAGAAGTGCAGGGAAGATAGCTGGAGCCAAAAGCAACTTCTATCACAGCTGGAAGGTATTGACTCTAATATGGACTATATCACGATTAGTGGAAGGAGGGGAATAAGAGTATGTTATGCTTTTTGCTTTCCAGGAATTTAGGCCAAACACCTTGGAGATATATTGAATTCTTCTCTCCCTTTTATCATCACATCTAACCTATCAGCTCTCTCTTTAGACTATATCTATAATCAGACTACTTCTCATATCCATGACTACTGTATTTATTTTCTGGGGAGGCCATAAGAAAGTATCATAAATTGTAAGAATAGAAATGTTTTGTCTCACAGTTCTAGAGACTAGAAGTCTAAGATCAAAGTGTCAGCCATATTGATTCTTCTGAGACATTGAAGTAGAGTGTGCTCCATGCCTCTTTCCTGGCTTCTGTTAACCTCACTCATCCCCAGCCTGTCAGTTGCAGTGTTACATGGTGTGTTTATTCTGTCTATATCTCTGTCCCTTCTCCTCCATTATAAGGACATTTTAAACAGGATTAAGGCCTACCTATTTCTGCAAATAATCCAAGAAACTTAATTAAATGAAGCACAATGTGGAATCAGGATTGAAGGAAAACTCCTTAACAACCTGCAATATACAGATGATACAACCTTGCTTACCGGAAACTAAAAAGATGTAAAATACTTACTGATGGAGATCAAAGACCACAGCCTTCAGTATGTTAAGAAACCTCAATGTAAAGGAAACAAAAATCTTCACAACTAGACCAATAAAATCATCATAATATGGTGCTGTAGGATCAGGACTGGACTAAACCAAATGAGAAGAAGAACAGCTGGACTGTGGGCTGGCATGCTATGGCACAGTCATCTTGAACTGTTGATACAGCAGCCTGCAGTCTGGCAGCAAAGGAGTGCAATTCTCCCTCGTTTCCATGCCCTTTGGTGTCTAGTAGTGTCACCATTCCTCACCCTCACCAAGCCATTAGCCAATTATACCCTATTCTGCACAGCCTCTGCTCTGCCTGGGATTGGGCACCTGGCTTAGCAACCCTACTTCTGGAAATGCATGAACCCACCCTAAACTATACTACACAAACAGTGAACAGAGAACTAACTGTATTCACACTTCCAGTCCCTACCACATCCACCATGGGACAGGTAGTGAGTTCCTGAGAATACACCAGTATGCAACCATGAACTAAATATATAAATATGATTCCAACTACCTTAGAGAAAGCAGACAGTTTCAACTTTCCTAAATAAGACAGAGTGCCTCAGACAAGTAACCAAAATAAAGTCAGAAAATATAACACCAGAAATGTTGTTAGAACTACCAATGTTATTAGAACTACCTGATAAGGAATTTTTTTAATGTTAAATGGGCAACTTCAACATATTGTGAGAATAATAGAGAAAACTACAGGTGAATCAAGGAAAACATAGAAAAACCTATCGAAAATTTTAGGAACCAAACTAACAAAATAATTGAAAAAATGGTAAACATACAAAAACAGCAATTAGAAAGCCAGAAGATTATCATTGTCACTTCAGAAATATAGAATACACTCTAAAAGCATACAAATAGAATTGAATCAATGGAAAGTTGAATTATTAAACTTGAAGAAAAATCACTCAAGATTAATCTGCTAGAGGAACAATCAGAAAAAAGACCAAAAATTCCAAACAAAGCCTAAGACTTATGTGGGACACTATCAAGAGCAATAACCTACTGATAGAAATTCCACAACAGGAAAAGACAAAAAAAAAACTATAGAAAATATTGCCAAAGAGTTGTTGCAACAGGGTCACTATGAGTCAGAACAGACTAGACGACACTGAACAACAACAACATCATGAAAGATGAGAAAATAGCCATTCAAGGAGTTGAACAAACTTTAAACATGATAGACTCCAAAAGAAAAACATCAACATATTTAATCAAAGTTTTCAAAACCAAAGACAAGCCAAGAATTCTAAGAGCAGCTCAGAAAAAAAGGAAACGTTTACTTACAAAGGAGATTGCATTTCTCAGCAAACCATACAGGCCAGAAGACAAGGGAATGACATATTTAAAACTCTGAAAGAAACAATAATTGTCAACCAAGAATCATATATCAAAAAAAAAAAAAACTGGCCATCAAAAATGGTGGAGAAATTAAGTCATTTTTAGATAAACAGAAATTAAAACAATTAAAAACAATTATAAAAAAAAAAAAAACAAAACATGCCAACATTACAAAAAATACTAAAGAGAATACTTTGGACAGAGAAACAACAGCAGACAACAACCTAAAACTCATATACATGAAACTATCAGTTAGACTCAACCCTCAACACGAATATAGAAGTAAGCAAAGTAAAACATGCATAAAACTAAAAAGAAAGAACCAGAGATGGAGTTACAAAAACAGTAAAATCATAAAGTAAAAACAGGGAATAATCCACTTACAGAACCTCCAGGTTTTGAGGAAATTGCATACATTTCAAGAAAAATAAATAAAAAACAAACCTAACTGATTTCCTGAAAACTAAACCGATCTTTACTCCTAGACTTAACTCCCTTACCCTCAGCACTAACCCTAATCTTAACCATAACCCTAACAATAAATGGAATCCTGGTGTGGCAATGTGGGTTAATATGCTGAACTGCAAAGTCAGTTAGAACCACAAGGTGGGCGGTTCAAGCTCACCAGCTACTCCTCAGAAACTTTATACAGGGTTGCTATAGGTTAGACCTGATTGGTGCCACGTAACAACAATAACAACAGGCCTATCTAAGACAGAGCTATAGTCCTAACCCTAACCCTCACTCTTTACACCTACTTATTCACCCACACACACACAAAATTACAGTAATTGGTATTCATTACTGCTATACAGTGTCATTATGAGTTGGAACTGACTCCATTACACACTTAACATATATTTTAATGTCAATTTTCTTAATTTAAACTACTTATTCAGTACTTTGGAAAACATGAACCTTGAGTAATTTACCTCTTGAGAGATAAATATATATTGGCACTGATATTTTTAATAAAAGTTATATTCATTTGGAAAGCATTCTTCTTTGCCTTCATAATCCTCAGAAGAGGAAGAAAATGACTATAGACCATGCATAGTTTCTCAAGAAGAAAATGCTAAATTCTAGTTCAATGACTTTCTCAACAAGTGTAATATAAAAATGGCAATGCTGAAAATCATACATGTATTTTCACACTATAGTCTTCATGTTTCCATGAATAAACTCAAGGAGATAAAGATTAACTAAAAATGCTCAGTTTGAAGTGAAATTTAGCTCAAAAAGTGGTTATTCAGAATGTTTAAATCCTTTAAAGTTATCAAGCAAGTAAAGAAATTGTGTTCTTGTGTTAAATGGTAAGAATAAACCTTTAGAGGTAAATAGAAGTCACCTCTCCATTAACTAATCACATCTCCCTGACTAAAGTAGAATCAGAAGTTGTTAAACAGCTGAAAGATCTTGTACAAAAGAAAGATTCAAAGATAATTCTTTTTTAAGAGGGTATTTTTAAAAATACACAAATCATGTAATTTCATACTATGTTTTTGATGCTGTTGTCATTAGTTGCACATAGTTTTCTTGGCTGCATTCTACATAGAAATGTTTGTTGTTGTTGTTAAGTGTCGTTGAGTCGATTCCGACCCATAGCGACCCTGTATAGGGTTTCCAAGGAGCAGCTGGTGAGCTTGAACCACCGACCTTGCAGTTCAAACAACTTTGCAGTCTGACGCATTAGCCCACAGCGCCATGCCAGGACTCCCGGTCTTTTTACCCTGAAGAGCCACGGGGTGGTTAAAAACAGCCAATCTTTAAGTCAACAGCCAATCAAAAACTGCTTGTCCATTTGTTGTTGTTGTTAAATGCCCTGAAGTCAGTTCTGACTCTTAGAGACCCTGTACAGGTTATCTGAGAAACAGCTAGTGGGATTTAACTACTGACCTTGAGTTTGGTAGTCCAATGTTTATCATTTAGAATCACATCTGTACTCTATTATTTAAATTCTATTCAAGGGATTTGTTCACAGTTTTCTAGTTATATAATTATATTATAACCATATTGTTTTGTCATATATGCGCTTAAGTAAAAAAGGATTGTTGCTGGATTTCCAGTTTATACGCACATAGGTTAATTCCAAACAAATGGTGTTTAAACATGTCGCTACATTCGGCAGTAATTGTTGCAGTTAGGTGTGGTTGAGTGTGGTCACTCATAGTGACAATATGTACAACGGAACAAAACAGTGCCTAATCCTGCACCATCCTTACAATTGTTGTTACTCTTGAGCCCATTGCTGCTGCCACAGTGTCAATCCATCTTGTTGGGGATCTTCCAACTTTTCACTGACCTTTTCAGCTTTACTAAGCACACTGTCCTTCTCTGGGGACCAGTACCTCCTGATAACATGTCCAAAGTATGAGAGACAGAATCTCATCATCCTTCCTTCCAAGGAGCATTCTGACTTTACCTCTTACAACACAAACTTGTTTGTTCTGGCAGTCCACGGTGGTGGTGGTGGTGGCTGTGTGCCATGGAGTCGGTTCTAACTCATAACGACCCTGTACAGGGTTTCTGAGGCTGTAAATCTTTACGGGAGCAGAACACCTCATCTTTCTCCCACGGAACAGCTGGTAGTTTTTCAGTGCTGACCTTGCGGCTCGTAGCCTAATTTGTAACCACTACGCTACCAGAGTTCCTTCTGGCAGTCCATAATACTCTCAATATTCTTCTCCAACACCATAAAACAAATACATCAATTCTTCTAGGTTCTTCCTTATTCACTGTTCAACTTTCACATGCGTATGAGACAACTGAAAATACCGTGGCTTTAGTCAGGCACACCTTAGGCCTCAAACTGGTATCTTTGCTCTTGAACACATTAAAGAGGTCTTGTGTAGTAATTTTGCCTAGAGCAAGATAATGTAGAGCAATACATCATTTGATTTCTTGACTGCTGCTTCCATGAAAGTTGATTATGGATTCAAAAAATGAAGTCTTTGGCAACTAAAATCTTTTCTCCATTTATTATGATGTTATTTATGAGTCCAGATACGAGGATTTTTGTTTACTTTACATTGAGGTGGAATCCATACTGAAGGTTATGGTCTTTGATCTTTGTCAGTTAGAATTTTAGGTTCTCTTCACTTTCATCAAACAAGGTTGTATCATCTGCACATTGCAGTTTGTTATTGAGTCTCCCTCCAAGCCTGATGCCACACTCTTCTTCTTATAATGCACCTTCCCAGATTACTTGCTCAGCATACAGATCAAATAAGTATGGCTAAAAATTCAACCCTGGTGCACAAGCATCCTAATTTTAAACTATTTAGTATCCCCTTGTTCTGTTCAACCAACTGCCTCTTAGAGCACAATCATAAGAACACCCATTCTGTAATACTCATTCTTCTCAATGTTACCATAGCTTGTCATGACCCACACAGGTTAGAGACTTTGTATAGTCAATAAAGCATAAACAGAAACCTTTCTTTCAGGCAAGAGCCATCTGATGTCAGTAAAGATATCCCTATCTCCATGTCCTTTTCTGAATCTACCTTGAGTTTCTGGAAATTCCTTGCCAATATACCAATGCACCTGCTTTTGAATTATATCCAGCAAAATATTACTTGCATGTGATATTAATTATACTGCTCAATGATAGCCACATTCCACTGAGTCATCGCTCTTCTAAATGGGCACAGATATGGATCTTTTCCAATCATATTTGTGGCCAGGTAGCTGTCTTCCAAATTCCATGGCATATGAATGAGCACCTCCAATGCTACATCAGTTTTTTTTAAGTTTTCAGTTTGTATTCTATCAGTTTCTGGAATCTTCTTATTTACTAATACCTTAAGTGCACTTTGGACTTCCTCCTTCAGTACCATTGGTTCTTGATCATATGCTACCTCTTGCAATGATTGAACATCAAAAATTTCTTTTTGATACAGTGATTCTGGGTATTCCTTCCATCTTCTTTATATATATATATATATATATGATAGTTTACACGGGAGAACATTAGCTTTATATTCATCCTATCATATATTGTTTCATTGCCATGGTTATAATCCCCTCCATGCATAATCAACCAACCAAAGGGTATACCTCGCAAGCCTGCCCCTTAGTCGTCAGCACACAGCCCATCTCCCACTCTGGATCTAGAGTCCCCAGCTGCTCCATCTCTCCACGTCATCGTCTCTGCCTCCATCTCTGGCATTCCTTCCATCTTCTTTTGATGCTTTTTGAATCATTCAGTATTTTGCCCAAGGATCTTTCAGTATTGCAAATTAAGGCTTTAAATTGTTCTTCAGTTCTTTCAGCTTGAGAAATGCTGAGTGTGTTCTTCCCATTTGGTTTTCTAACTGCAGATCTTTACAAATTTCATTTATATTTGACTTTGTCTTCTGAAGCTGCCCTTTGAAATTTTCTGTTCAGCTCTTTGACTTCCTTATTCCATCCATTAACTTTAGGATATCTGTGCTGGAGAGCAATTTTCAGAGTTTCTTCTGACATCCATTTTGGTCTTTTCTTTCTTTCCCATCTTTTTAATGACCTTTTTCTTTATTTATGCATGATATTCTTGATGTTCTTGACCATCACATAGTCTTCTGATCTTCAGTCATGAGTGTCTTATGCATCAAATCTGTTCTTGAGATGGTCTCTAAAATCAGGTGAAATATGTTCAATATCATATTTTGACATTTATGGACTTGTTTTAATTTTCTTCAGCTTCAGCCTAAATTTGCATATGAGTAATTGATAGTCTGCTCCACAGTGGGCTCCTAGACTTGGCCTTTTTTTGCTGATAATTTTGGCTTTTTCCTCTATCTATTCCCACAGATGTAGTCAATTTGATTCCTGTGTATACCATCTGGTGAGGGTCATGTGTATAATCACTTTTTGGAGGGCTCATAATTTTTACTGTTTTTATCTTCTGGCATTGTATCTGCAATGTTCCACTGCTATTTATAAGGTTTTCAGTGACTAAATATTCACAAGTAGTCTCCTCCTTCTTCCTAGTATGTCTAAATCTGGAAGCTCTGCTGAAACCCACCTATTATGGGTAGCCCTGCTGGTATTCAAAATACTGGTGGCATAGCTTCCAGCATCACAGAAACTCACAAGCTACCACAATACAACAAACTGACAGATGAGTGGTAGACATTCAGGAATACTTTTGTCTTAGTATCATAAAGGTAGCATCAAGAAAAATGTCCAATCAAAACAGTGGCTTACAAGGGAATCTATTGAACCAATTAAATTCCAGGTCTACAGATTAGCTCAGAAGGTTATGGCAACTTTGTTTTGGAATCACAAGGGAGTAATTTTGATAGATTTTCTCCAAGGACATCAATCACAGAATAATTTCAGGGACTTATTAGTTAGGATCACCACACATCTGTCAGTTTTTGTCGTACTGTGGTGACTGTGAGTTGCTGTGATTCTGGAAGCTCTGCCACTCATATTTTAAACACCAGCAGGGTCACCCATGATGGACAGGTTTCAGATGAGCTTCCAGATGAAGACAGACTGGGAAAAAGGAGTGACAAACTACTTCCGAATATTAGTCACTGAAAACCTTATGAATAGCAGAGAAACATTGTCAAATACAGTGCCGGAAAATGAGCTCCTCAGGCACTCAAATGCAACTGGGGAAGAGCTGCCTTCTCAAAGTGGAGTTGACTGGATGACGCAAATGAAGTAAAGCCTGTGAGAGTGAAGCCCTCGGGGCCTTCATTTGTTGATAGTGCACAACTCAAAATGAAGAGAAACAGCTGTAAACATCCATTAATAATCAGAACATGGAATGTACGAAGTATGCATCTACAAAAATAGGAAATTGTAAAAAATGAAATAGAATGCATAGACATCAATATCTTAGGCATTAGTGAGCTAAAATGCACTGGTATTGGCCATTTTGAATCTGACGACCATATGGTTTACTGTGCAAGAAAAGACAAATTGAAGAGGAATGGTGTTGCATTCATTGTCAAAAAGAACATATCCAGATCAGTCATGAAGTACAACACTGTCTGTGATAGCAAAATATCCATGTGCCTACAGGGAAGACCAGTTAACACCACTATTATTCAAATTTGCGCACCAACCACTAAAGTCAGTGAAGGTGAAATAGAAGAATTCTACCAACTTCTTCAAAATGAAATTGGTCAAACATGCAATCAAGATGTATTGATCATTACTGGTGATTAGAATGCAAAGGTTGGAAACAAAGATGAAAATCAGTAGTTGGAAAATGTGGCCTTGGTGATAGAAATGATGCTGGAGATCTCATGATAGAATTCTGTAAAACCAATGATTTGTTTATTTCAAATACCTTCTTTAGACAGTGCAAGAGACAACTATACACATGGACCTCATCCGATGGAATACATAGAAATCAAATTGACTACATCTGTAGAAAGAGACAATGGAAAAGCTCCATATCATCAGTCAAAACAAGGCCAGGGGCAGATTGTGGAATAGACCATCTATTGCTCATATGCAAAGTCAAACTGAAGCTGAAGAAAATGAAATCAAGTCCACGAGAGCCCAAATATGACCTTGAATATATCCCACCTGAATTTAGAGATCATCTGAAGAACAGATTTGATACATTAAACATTAAAGACTGAAGACCAGAAGAGTTGGGGGATGACATCAAGAACATCATACGTGAAGAAAGCAAAAAGTCATTAAGAAGACAAGAAAGAAGGAAAATGTCAAAACAGATGTCAGAAGAGACACTGAAACTTGCTCTTCAGCATAGTTATGCTAAAGCAAATGGAAGAAATGAGGAGGTACAAGAACTGAATAGAAAATTTCAAAGATAAACTCGAGAAGATAAAGCCAAATATTACAAGAAAATGTGCAAAGATCTGGAGTCAGAAAACCAAAAAGGAAGAACACGCTCTGCATGTCTCAAGCTGGGGGAACTGAAGAAAAACTTCAAACATAGACTTTCTTTACTGAAGGATTTTCTGGGCAAATTCTTGAATGAAGCAGAAAGCATCAAAAGAAAATGGAAGGAATATACAGAGTCACTCTACTAAAAGGAAATTGTTGATGTTCAACCGTTTCAAGAGGTAGCATATAATCAAGAGCCAATGACACTGAATGAAGAAGTCCGAGGTGCATTGAAGGAATTGGCAAAGAACAAGGCACCAGGAATTGATGGAATAAAAATTGAAATCCTTCAAGAAAGTGAGGTAGCACAGGAGGCACTCACTCATCTATGCCAAGGAATTTGGAAGACAACTATTTGCCCAACTGATTGGAAGAGATCCATATTTGTGCCCATTCCAAAGAAAGGTGACACAATGGAATGTAGAAATCATTGGAAAATATCTTTGATATCCCATGTGAGTAAAGTATTACTAAAAGTGATACAGAAACAGCTACAAGCATACATTGACAGAGAACTTCCAGAGGCCCAAGCCAGATTCAGAAGAGGCCATGGAACGAGGAATATCACTGCTGGTGTCCTATGGATATTGGCTGAAAGGAGAGAATATCAGAAAGATGTCTACGTGTGCTATATTGACTGTGCAAAGGCTTTTGATTGTGTGGATCATGACAAGCTATGGACAACACTGAGATACATGAGTATTCCAGAACATTTAATTGTGCTCATGACGAATCTGTATTTGGACCAAGAGGCAGTTGTTCAAACAGAACATGGGAATACTGAATGGTTTAAAATTTAAAAAGGTGTGTGACAGGGTTGTATTCTTTCACCATACTTATTAAACCTGTATGCTGAGCAAATAATCTGAGAAGCTAGGTTCTTTGAAGAAAAATGTGATATCAGGATTGGAGAAAGACTCGTTAACAACCTGCAATATGCAAATGATACAACCTTGATTGCTGAAAGCTAAGAAGACTTAAAATATTTACTGATGAAGATCAAAGAGCACAGCTTTCGGTAAAAAAAACAAAAATCCTCCCCACTGAACCAATAAACAACATTCTTATCAATGGAGAAAAGATTGACGTTGTCAAGGACTTCATTCTTCTTGTATCAACTGTCAACATTCATGGAAGCAGCAGTCAAGTAATCAAACGATGTGTTGCATTAGGCAAATCTGCTGCACAAGAGCTTTTTAAAGTGTTGAAGAGCAAAGATGTCAGCTTGAAGACAAAGGTGCGCCTGACCCAAGCCATGGTAATTTCAATAACCTCATATGCATGAGAAAGCTGGACAGTGAATAAGGAAGACCATAGAAGAATTGATGCTTTTGAGTTATGGTGTTGGAGGAGAATATTGAAAGTGCCATGGGCTGCCAAAAGAACCAACAGGTCTGATTTAGAAGAAGTGCAACCAGAGTGCTCCTTGGAGGCCAAGATGGCCAAACTTCATCTCTCATACTTCAGATATATTGTCAGGAGGGACTAGTTGATGGAGAAATATATCATGTTTGGTAGGGTGGAGGGTGAGAGAAAAAGAGGAAGACCCCCAGTGAGATGGATTCGCAAAGTGGCAGCATCAATGGGCTGAAGCATGGCAAGGATAGTGAGGTAGGCTCAGGATCAGGCAATATTTCGTTCTGCTGTGCATAAGGTCGCTATGAGTTGGTACTGACTCGATGGCACCTAACCACAACAACAAAATTAGTAACACAGGAGTCCTGCTGTGGCACCGTGGGTTATTGCGCCAGACTTCAAAGCCATTTGAACTGCAAAGTTGGTGGTTCAAGCTCATCAGATGCTCCTCAGAAAACCTATACAGGGTCACTACGGGTCAGAACCTACTTGACGGCACTTAACGGCAACATTAGTACGACACGAGAAAGAAAGGTTCCTCTCAAGCTGACACTCTGAGTTTTGACTTCTAGTCTTCTAAGCTGAAAGAGAATAAATTGGTTAAAAGTCGATGGATACTGGAAAAGAAAACTGCAAACTGCATTGATGAGAGAAAAACCAAGAAACTTGCACCAATTTTTTTTTTTTTCCTATCCTGACTGCACCTGCATATTCTTCAAGAGTAACGAGGACTATCCTACTAGAATTTCATGGGAAATCTTCCCTCACCTACCCAACCGCTCTGATCTTGCCCCTTCAGACGTCTTTTCATTTCCCATACTCCACAAACATTTAAAAGGAACACAATTTGAGTCCCGCAAGGATGACCAAACTGTTGTTTTGATGTAGTGTAAATCGAAGAGTGAAAAATTCATTGAGGAAGGGTTAGACAAAAGGAGACACTGCCTTAAGAACTGTATAGACCAAGCTGGAGGATATGTCAAGAAAGAATAGTTCCACATTTTGATGATTTTGTTTAATAAAGGTATCTGTGCTATTATAACAATACCTTTTACTTACCCTCCTAGTTTTATTAATTTACATTTTGATGAATGTTTTTTAAAACACTACTACAATTCATCTTTAATGTGCATTAAATTGTTTATTATTTTACAAGTTCTGGGAACTTTTCAAAACAATGCTTTGCAAAATAAATACCAAAATACTAGTGGTATGATTTACTCTATTATTACAATCAATAACCACTTTCCAACAATACTTCATACAATGGAACAATCTCCCAAATTAAAATTAGTTGTTTAATGTGAACAGAAAAATCAAATATTTAGGAGATAACAAATCAGAGACAGAGGCATGGAAATTCAAGAATATAGGGGTGGTGAGTTATTTTAGCAGAAAGTACAGTGGTGAAATATATAGCTTATTTTCTTCATCATACCTTTATTTTAGTCATGGAAAGGCTCATTCTTTTGTTAAGTAAGAGATGATTTGTAAAATTTTCATGACTAAAAGTATAATGACTAATTGAAGAAGTGCTTGGCAATGGGACAGATACCACTTTTGAATGCCATGGCTTACCAGAACACACATTCTCATCTTTAATAGAAGTAAGTGTATAGACACAACATGCACCATCCAACAAAGTATATGTGGCGAGTAATTATATCGGAGTCCAAAGATAAGTCAGTGGTGAGTAATAATAATAATAAAATGTTTAATTATGCTGAAAGCTTTCCAGGAAAGTGAAAGTGATCACAGGATTGCACACTGGAAAAGGAATAGTTTTGTATACCAAACAAAGCCAGTGACTAATGTATTCATTTAGATTTTAAAGTCCACCCAGAAAAGTGTCAAGAAATACTTTTAACATGATTTCATTCCAGGAAAATGGTTTTTCTTAATGTTTTGTATTATTGGTATGCTATAAAAAGGTTAACTCACAATCTAAAATTAAAAAAATATTTATAATGATAAAAAAAAAA
Organism: Chrysochloris asiatica; assembly: GCF_000296735.1. Lineage (NCBI taxonomy): Eukaryota > Metazoa > Chordata > Mammalia > Afrosoricida > Chrysochloridae > Chrysochloris > Chrysochloris asiatica. The sequence goes on from NW_006408681.1 coordinate 4,773,340, forward strand.
TACTCAAAGATTGCTGTTCACTGAACTAGCAATTCTGTTATTGTCTAGGTTTTGCATTACAGTATGGAAGTCTACTCCAAGAATATAAGCACTCTTGTCAGCAGATCAATTATTAGACAATCACAATTAATATCACTATCTTGTGGAGGAAAATTCCTTTTACTAAAAGATCCTAATCAACTTTACAAATCTCAAAGTCCATACAGTAATTCTTTTACTTACTCTAGTAGAATTAAATGCTGAGGATTGTTTAGCAGTACCTTGCAACAACAAAGTCATTGAGTCAAATAATCATGGCAGTTCAGCCACATCATTGAAAGAAGATATTGCCAAACTTGAAGTTGAACCAAAAATAATTAGTAATTCTACTTTATTTAAAGTTGCTAACTTTTGGGGACATATGCAGCTAAAACAATTATTTTGAATTCAAATAAATAAGCGGCATGAATCCTAGAAAGCATGTTAGCAGATTTTAAGGTTCCTGAGTGAGAAGAGACATATTTGTCCAGTTATTTTTTTTTAAGTACCACAAAGGGCTTCCTGTTCAGTAAAGGAAGAGGTACTAGGTAACATATTTAAGGGTAACTTCAAAAACAACATCACCAACTGATACATCTCTGATTCTAACAGACATTAACATTTCTGGAAAGAGTGATACTTCACTAGTAATTTTAAAGCTTTGTATCTATTTAAAACCCATTTTCAGTAAAGTTCCATCATCCAAATGTTGCTTATTGCCGCAATTTTCTATTTCAGCTAAATAATAACTCATTTGCATAATAAAATAACATCATAAAATGGTAGAAACAACACATTTTTAAAAATCTGAAATTAAGTTATACTTTTATCTATTTATAGTTTTGTGGCCAAGAATCTACATAGGTCTCAGTTGCTTCATACACTCATTGTAAATAAATCATACATTTGTGCCTGAATACAGATTGGACCAGTTAGTCTCTTTGAGAACAAATTCTTTTTTCTATTCTTTTTTTAAGTTTTTATTGTAAGGTTTACATGGGAGAACATCAGCTTTACACTCATCCATCGTATTTCATTTCATTGCAATGATTACCATCCCCTCCATGCATCATAAAATAACCCCAAAGGGTACACCACACAGCCCTACTCCCCACCCCCACCACCAGCACACAGCCCTTCTCCCTCCCTGAGTCCAGTGTCCCCAGCCTCTCAATCTGTCCACATCATCGTCTCTCTGGGTAGGGTCCAGCTCTCCATTCTTCACACTTGATGGTCCCAGGGACCTGCGCTCCTGGGCTACAAAATCAATCACTCTCCTCCTTTTGTCAAAAAACATCTATTTCTATATTTCCTAGCCTCATGGTCAGTCCTGATGGCATAATTATTCACTATTGTACCACAAGTGTCTTGTCCCCATTTCCTTTCGCCAGCCCGGTCCCCACAGATTGGAAATCATTCAGTGGTGATTCTACCTTCCCCCACCCAGTCTGGAACTAGGCTCCCTCTTGAAAGCTTGTAAGCCAGTCACTGCTTGCCTTTATAGGCCTCTCCCCCCGCCCCCCCCCCATTTTGGGTGGTTGCTGTTGTTGTTAACAGCCGTCGAGTCGGTTCTGACCAATAGCGACCCTGTACAGGGTTTCCGAGGCTGTAAATCTTTACGGGAGCAGAAAGCCTCATCTTTCTCTCGTGGATCAGCTGGTAGTTTTGAACTGCTGACATTGTGGTTCCAGCCCGATTCGTAACCACTACGCTACCAATGTCTGTGTTGCCCATCCCTGTCAACTCTGTGTACCGAGGGGGTAGGAGTGATTGTCACTGTAAAGATTTTTTCCCATTTTTGAGCTGCTACTTTCATAAGTATAGGTAAAGTTCATCAAATTGTAGTGGGCTACTCTTCCCTCCCCACTTCTTTCTTCTCCTAGTCGAGTTCTGATCATCCAGCCATTGAAGCTAGGTCAAGTTACTATCTGCAAGTATGGGTGTTCTTGTGCCTCTCCCGCCACTTCATATCAGCTGGACACTTCACTGTCCACTCTAGTCCTCTGTGGCCATGTCACTGCCTCTGGGCCCAAGAGTCCCCAGTTCTTGCCATACTGCTGGCCATCTAGGTCTCCACCCGGGTTCATGGGAGTCTATTGAATGTGGTTGGGCTTAGCTCACAACTTTATTTCTGGTTTTCCCCCTCTTCCCTTATCAGTGACCAACAATTTCACCAGGCAGACCACATGCCTGCTCATGTATCCCCTTTCAGTATCAGTCTTGGAAGGGGTTTGCTCTGAGGGGTCCTGCTCCTATGCAGTATTTCTCCTTTTGTGACTGACTAATTTCACTCAGCATAATGTCCTCAAGTTTCATCCATGTTATGTGGTGGCTTGCCACTTCCTTGTTGTTCTTCAAGTTAGCATAGTATTCCATTGTGTGTATGTACCAAAGTTTGTTTATCCATTCTTCAATTTATGGACACTTAGGCTGTCTCCATCTTTTTGCTATTGTAAATAGTGCTGCTATGAACATTGGTGTGCATATATCTTGTGTTATGGCTCGTATTTCTTGTGGGTAAATACCAAGTTGAGGGAATTGCTGGATCATAAGGTATTTCTATTCGTGGCGCTGTGGGTTAATGTGCCAGACTATAAAGCCATTTGAACTGCAAGTTTGGTGGTTCAAGCTCACCAGCTGCTCCTCAGACACCCTATACAGGGTCACTATGGGTCAGAACTGACTCGATGGCACTTCACAACAACAAGGTATTTCTATTTCCAACTTTCTGAGGAAGCTCCATATTGCTTTCCAGAGAGGATCATTTTGCAATCCCACCAGCAATGTAGGAGCATCACAGTCTGTCCACATCCTCACCAGCATCTATTGTCCTCTACTTTTTTGATCTTTGCTGTTATGACTGGTATGAGATGATAACTCATTTTTGTTTTGATTTGCATCTCTATAATGGCTAGTGATCATGAACATTTCTTTATATGTTTGTTGGCTGCCTGGATTTCTTCCCTGGTGAAGTGTTTGTTCATGTCCTGTGCCCATTTTTTAATTGGGTTATTTGTCTTTTTCTTGTAGAGGTGTTGTAGTTTCCTATATATTTTAGAAATGAGTCCCTTGTCTGATGTATCGTTGCAAAAGATTTTTTCCCATTCTGTGGGTTCCCTTTTTACTCTTTCAGTGAAGTCTTATGATACACATAAGTTTTTAATTTTAGTATGTTCCGATCATCTATTTTGTCTACTTTTGCTTGTGTAATTTTCAAAATGTTTGGTAGTCTGTGTATTCCCTGTATTAGAGCCCTCACATTTGTCCCTATTTTTTCATTGATGACTTCCAGAATTTTGGGATTCACATTTAGGTCTTTAATTCATGCTAGTTGATTTTGTATAGGGCATGAGGTAAAGGTCTTGTTTCAGTCTTTTGCATATTGCTTACCAGTTCTTCCAGCACCATCTGTCAAAGAGACTTCTCTCCATGTAACATACCTAGGCACTTTGTTGAAAATCAGTTGGCTGTATGCAGATGGGTTAATTTCTAGATTCTTGATTCTGTTCCTCTGATCAATACATCTTTCGTTGTAGCAGTATCTGGCTGTTTTGACCACTGTAGCTGTGTAGTAGATTTTGAAATTGGAGAGTGAGAGGCTTCCAACTTTGTTCTTCTTGAGCAGTGCTTTGCTTATCCTGGGTCTCCTTCCTTGCCACATAAAAGTTTGTAATTGTCTTTTCCATCTCTTTGAAAAATGTCAATGGAATCTGGATTGGGATTGCATTATATGTGTATATTGCTTTGGATAGTATTGACATTTTCACAATGTTGAGTCTTTCTATCCAGGAACATGGTATGTTCTTCTGCTTTTGTAAGTCTCTTTTTGTTTCTTGCAGTAGTGTTTTATAATTCTCTTTGTAAAGGTCCTTTGTTTCACTGGTTAAGTTTTTTCCTAAATATTTCATCCTTTGGGCGGCTATTGTAAATGGTATTTCTTTCCTAATGTCTTTTTCAGTGCTGTCATTGGTGCTATAGAGGAATCCAACTGATTTTTGTATGTTGATCTTATCCCCTGCCACTTTGCTGTATCTTTCAATGATGTCTTGTAGCTTTTTTTACTGAGTCTTTGGGCTTTTCTATGTATAAGATCATATTGTCTGCAAATAGAGAGAGTTTTATTTGCTCTTTGCCAATTTGGATGCCTTTAATTTCCCTATTTTGCCATATAGCTCTGGCTAATACTTCCAAAACAGTATTGAAAAGGAGTGGTGACAAAGGGCATCCTTGTCTGTTTCCCATTCGCAGAGGGAAGGCTTTCAGTTTCTGTCTATTGAGAGTGATGTAGGCTGTTGGTTTTGTATACATGCTCTTGATTATGGTGAGGAAATTTCCTTTCAATTCCTAGTTTGTTGAATGTTTTTATCAGGAATAGATGTTGGATTTTGTCAAATGCCTTTTCTGCACCAATCGATATGATCATGTGGTCCTTTTCCTTTTTCTTATTTATGTGGTGGATTACATTGATTGCTTTTCTAATGTTGAACCATCCTTGCATTCCTTTCATAAAACTCACTTGGTCATAATGTATTATTTTTTTTATGTGGTGCTGGATTCTGTTGGCTAGGATTTTGTGGAGAATTTTTGCATCTATGTTCATGAGGGATATTGGTCTGCAGTTTTCTTTCTTAGTGAGTCCTTCCTTGGTTTTGTTAGGAGGGTTATGCTTGCTTCATAAAAAGTATTAGGAAGTTTTCCATTCTTTTCTATATTCTATAGTAATTTGAGTAGAACTGGTGACAGCTCTTCCCTGAATGTTTAGTAGAACTTACCAGTGAAGCCATCTGGGCCTGGACTTGTTTTAGTTGGGAGTTTTTTGATGACCTGATCAATTTCTTCTTTTGTTATGGGTCTGTTCAGGTTTTCTACTTCACTCTGTGTAAGTTTTGGTAGGTTGTGCTTTTCTAAAAATGCATCCACCTCTTCTAAGTTTTCGAATTTGTTGGAGTACAACTCTACATAGTATTCTGTTATTATCCTTTTTATTTCCTTTGGTTCCATTGTGACATTGCCCGTGTGGTTTCTAATGCAAGTTATTCATGTCTTGCTTGCCAATGATTTGTCAATTTTATTAATCCTTTCAAAGAACCAGCTTCTTGTCCTGTTGATTCTTTCTATAGTTTTTCTATTTTCCATCTCATTTATTTCTGTTCTTATCTTTATTATTTATTTTCTTTGGGTGACTGTAGGTTCCTTCTGTTGGTTAGTCTCTAATTGTTGGAAATGCTGTGTTACTGTGTTAATTTTGGTTCTTTTGTCTTTTTGAATGTGCGCATTTATCGCAATAAATTGTCCTCTCAGCACCACTTTCGTTATTTCCCAAAGGTTTTGGTATGTGGTGTTTTCATTCTCATTTGTTTCTAGGAACTTTATGAATTCATGTTTAAGTTCTTCTTTTACCCAGTTGCTTTTCAGCAGGGTATTGTTCAGTTTCCATGTATTCAACTTTGTTTCCTTAGTCTTCTTCTTCTTGTTCATTTCATTGTGGTATGAAAAGATGTTCTGTAGCCTTTTGATGTTTGTAAATTTATGGAGGCATGCTTTGTGACCTAACACATGGTCAATTCTAGAGAATGTTCCATGTGCACTGGAAAAGAAAGTATATTGTGTTGTTGTTGGGTTGAATGCCCTGTACATGTCTATGAGGTAAAGTTGGTTGATTGTGCTGTTTAGTTCCTCTGTAACTTTGTCGAGTTTCTTTCTGGTTGTTCTGTCCCTTTTCGAAAGTGGCGTATTAAAATGTCCCACTATAATTGTAGACTTACCTATTTCTTTCTCCAATTCTAGTAAGGTTTGCTTCATATATCTTGGTGCTTTTTCATTGGGAGTGTAGATATTTATTAAGGTTATGTCGTCTTGCTCAATTGACTTTTTGATCATGAGATAGTGTCCTTCTTTAACTCTTATGCTGGTTTTTGTCTTAAAGTTTACTTTATCAGAGATTAGCATTGCCACTGTTGCTTGTTTAGTGTTGCAGTTAGCTTGGTATCTTTTATTCCATCCTTTAACTTTTCGTCTGTTTTTGTCTTTGTGTGTAAGGTGGGTTTCTTGCAGGCAGTATATTGAAGGGCTTTGTTTTCTTATCCAATCTGCCACTCTCTGTCTCTTCACTGGTGCATTCAATCCATTGACATTCAATGTAATTATTGATAGGTATGAATTAATTGCTGCCACTATATTAATTTTTTGGTAGTGCTGTTCGTTGCTTTGTTCTACATGCCTTCTTGTGCTGAGTTTAAGTTTTCTGTGCTATTTCTTGTCGGTTTCTTCTTAGTTTTTGTGTATGCTTGCTCTACTTGGAAGTTCATTTTCATGGTAAGTTGTAAAGTATTAACTTTCTTTGGGGTTATCTTATCATTTGTTAACTTTTCTCTCCATTTAAGAGAATCTATTGTAACCTGACATCCTCACCACCTGGATCGCTGTTCCTACATTTATCCCTTCTTTGACATTGATATTATTTTTATCTTTGGTTTAGCTCCCAGCTCCTTTGAATTCGTTGTTGTAGTTTTATTCTGTTCTGGACTTTGCTATCTGTTGACTGAGTTCCAGGAGGTGTTGCCACGCCTGTCAGTCTCTGGTTGATGTCTGTTCTTATTGATTTTCAGTCCAAAGAGCTCTCTTTAGGATGTTTTGAAGTGGTGGATTGGTTTTGATAAAATCTCTTAGATTCTGTTTATCCTGGAATGTTTTGATTGCACCATCATATTTGATTGAAAGTTTTGCTGGATAGATGATTCTTGGTTGGCAATTTTTTTTCTTTTAGGGTTTTGTATATGTCTCCCTATTGCCTTCTTGCCTGTATGGTTTGTGCTGAATAGTCAGAGCTCAAGCTGATTTGCTTGCCTTTTTAAGTGACTCTTTTCTCCCTGGCTGTTTTTAGGATTCTCTTTGCCTTTGATTTTGGAAAGCTTGATTATTGTATGTCTTGGTGACTTTCTTTTGGGGTCTATCCTTGCTGGGTTATGTTTATCTTCTCATCTTTCAAGATGTTAGGGATATTTTCTTCCAGAAGCTCTTCAACTATCACCTCTGTGGACTTCTCTGAGTCTTCCTGTTCTGGAATGCCAATAAGTCTTAAGTTGTTCCTCTTCATGTTATCCAGCACGAATCTTAGATTCACTTCAGATTTTTTTATTCTTTTTTCTGCTTGCTCTTCTATCTTTGCAGTATTGAGAAATTTGTCTTCCAGCTCACTAGTTCTGGCTTCCATCTCTTTTATTCTGCTCCTTTCCCCTTTCAGTGTATTGTCCATTTCTGATATTTTATTATTAATCATTTGGACCTCTTTATACAGGTTTTGAATTGTTTCCAATCCTGTATCAATCTTGTTTGATTGCTTTTGTAGTACTTTTCTGATTTCTTCCTTGTTTTCCTCCACCCCTTTTTGGAGCATTTGAATTTGTTTCCATAACATTCTTCTAAATTCTTTCCCAGGCAAAATCCAAAACCTGCTCTTCCTCTTCTGGAAAGCTTTTATCTGTCTCTAATACATTTCTCTCAGTTACTCTTCTGTTTTTGGACATATTTTGAGATCATTTGTTGTGTTTGAGACCTTTTGTTTGTCATTTCCAGTAGTCATGTGGGTTTTTTAATGCTTAAATGGATGTTTGTTGTTGTGTTATTAAACTTACTGGGTGTCTCCTGGTGGATATGATCAGGAGATTGGCTTCCCTTTTTGCATGTAATGCTTAGCAGTGTTATTGGCTCTTGTCTCAATGGTGCAATATTATGAAGTATACTTGTAGCTTGACTATATGGCCACGATTGCTGTCTCTTCTTGGGTAATGTAGGGAGAAAAAGCTCCCACCTCCAGGAAAAATGTGTGATCAAAAGGACCAAAAGCAGAAGCAATATAAAAGCAGGGAGAAAAGCCACCACTTTGAAACAAAAATAAAACTGTTGCAGACTGGCCAGTCACCTTACTACACAGGCAGTATGTGTGCACCTTAGAATCCTCCAGTAGTGGGTTGGGGTGTCTGCTCACTCAGGCCCCACCTCTAGTCACCACCGTGGAGGTGCACAGATAGATATTGAGAAGTTAATGGGAGAAAGGTTGTCCACCATTTTTGTCTCTGAAGGTCAGTTAGGTATCTGCGTGTGCACAGAGTAATTCTCGAGATAGTTGTGTCCTTTTATGTTGGGGTTTTACAGATTGTTCTATGATTTGTCTGTCAGGTCTGACGTCATAAGTAGCCACCAAGTGCTTCCTTTCTGAACCATGGGAAAACTGTGGGGTCAGAGTTGAACTTTTATTGGGGTGGGGGAGCACACACCCCTCAAAGGTGTCCGGGCTGGGCAAAGAAGGCACAACAGGGAATAGGAGGAAAAAAAATGTGTAGAATCCCCCACACCTCCTTTTGCAAATGTCACTGCACCATTTTTAGTGCCAGAGTCCCATCTCCAGCGATTTCTAACTCTCAGTATTTTCCTTTATATCATGATTTTTCCCTTGTGCGTGCGGGAAACTGATGTCCTGGACCTTATGATAGATCCAGAGCTCTGGTGTTGTTCCGTGAGTGCAGCTTCTCTGGGTTTTCAATCCCTTCCCACAAAGCCTTTCCTACCTGGCTGTCTCTGCCACTGCCCAAACCAGAACTCAAGAACTAATCCTATAAGATTCAAAATTTCAATGTTCAATGTGTTTATGGTCCCATGTAAATGTAAGAAAACTAAATTATTTTTTATTGCATTTAGCCTGTAATAAAATTTTAAGATATTTTAGTTCTAATATAGCTCTCATTTTGAATGTTCACAATATTCAAGCAGAATGGTAAGTGTCAATTAATTTAAATATTGAAGCAATACTGACAAGCTACTATTAATATCCCCATTTCATAGATGAGGAACTAAGTGTTAATGAGATTAAGAAATTTGCCCTAGGTAAATATATTTTAGGTGACAAACTGATTTAAACCCAGGTCGCTCAGGTGCCAAATGCACTACCTTTCCTCTTGATGGCATTTTCCCATGTTTATTATCACTGACAGAGTTGGGAAATAATCATATTTGCTTCAATTGGGCATGAAGTTTCCTTTATAATCATCATGCTATAAAATCTGCTAGTTAGAATTATAATAAAGTATATGATGTTTTTAGTTTTTCCAAACAATGCAACACATATTTATTACCTCAGAAATTTTGTTTGTCAGATATAACAGATATATCTTTCTCCTACTATTGTACAAAAGTCAATTGTGATATAGAAAACATAAACATTTCCAAGGTCATGGGATTATTGTGGTGTGTTGGAAGCAGGTCTGTCCAAGGAGTTAGGCAGAGCTCAATCTAAAATCTGTGTGTTCCCAAATACCTCTTCAGGTCTCTCCCTACCATATTACAATTTTTATCTTTGTGGTTTTCTACAGATTGTGCTCACTATGAGTCAGAACTGACTCAATGATAGTTAACAACAACAACACATTCATTATTATCTTAATTTGCCAAATTAAAAAAAAAAAAAGCAAATAAATGAAGTAAGTTTCTCAAAAGTGTTTTGCTGGAGCCAAGAGCAAGCCTTTTTTTTTTTTTTTTAATTCTAGCAAACATGTGCTCACTCTACCAAATAATTTCTAGCTAAAGAGCAGAACCAAAAAGGCATAAAAATGAAAATATCTAATATTCTTCCTTCTGTTTTCAAATGAAGAAAATTAATGAATAAATGTCTTACTAAAGATTACACAGATACTTACTGCAAAGCCAGAACAAAAATTGCCACAGGATTTATCCAGAGATAATCAAAATATGCTATTTTTCCTTTCTTTAAAAATGCCCTCTAACCTTTACTCATTAGGTTACATCACCTATGAGGCATATTCAGATATCCCATGAACTTTGAACTTATTTTCAGGATGGATAAATCCCGAGAGAGGGACATCATGCTTAGTAAAGTATCAACACAAAAAAGAAGGACCATCAATGAAATGGATTGATAAAGTGGCTGCAAGAATGACTTCAAACATAGTGACCATTGTGTGGATGGCATAACACCAATGTTTCATTCTGTTGTACACAAACAAGTTCATTATGAACCAACTTGATGGCACCTAACAACACAAGAACAATATTATGAATTATTTAATCAAATTGTGTTTAAGGAGAAATTTTCCCTTAAAGGAATAAATTTTCACCTATATAATTTTTTTCATTATTTGAAGAAATTGAAGACACATAATAAGAAAGAGAAGCAGCTCATTCTCTTTTTAGACTTGGGTTCAGCTCCTACATTCAATTTTAAAGGATGGAATCTGTCAGCCTAGTTATTTCACTAACTATTCAAACCAACATATTCCCGGAAAGTGTTTGGACAGATTTATGAACACTTAACTTCATATAGAAGATTTAACACCACATCAAGGTTTGTTCCATATGAGAATTACTAATGGGAACTTTTACTGGGCATATGTGTAACCATCTTTTATTGAAAGCATTGAAAGGTAAAAAGCCATACCTCAAATGTAGACTTACATCCATATAGTAGAGTACTCTGTAAAGTCACACCATAAGTTCTTGGCAGAGTCGAATTTATATATTTTTCCCTCAGTCAACAGAGAACTAATCCTGGAAAAGTTGAACCAATGAGAGTTAAGGAGATGAATAATAGAAAAATGCTCCTAGGAGCAAGATAGATGAGCAGGAAAAATGTACTGCTTAGTTTATTTAATTAAAAGAAATCAAGGATGATTTCTTTTAATTAAAGAAATCAGGAGATCAGGGACAGTCTCCCCAATAAAGTTCCCTTGCCCAGTTTTTGAACCTGAGTCAGTTGTTAGCATGGAATTATATGACTAAAAGAGAGACCAGGTACCCAAGAGGAAGCAACCTGAAATTATATTCAGCATTCCCCCACAGGGTCATATAATGATTTAATCTGTTTATCATAACCTTGGCAAAGGTAAACACCCAAATAGTTCTAAGACTGTTGAACACAGAGAACCAGGTGTCAAATTCACCAACCTATCCTGTTATAAAGCAAGTCTTATGCAAGACTAGTAATAAATGGAGTCCTGGCTCAGATCTAACTTGTGGTGGGGTCCACAGGGTCTATAAACCTATCTACAGAGTATTTTCCCAGTCATTGAATCTATAATTTAAGTGCACTTAATTACAGTTGCCAAAATATTTATACTGATTCCTTCACCTGTTGTTTAAAAGTTATCATAGTGGTGAAGCTAAGTGTTAGCTCTGAAAATTCTCCTTCTCCCTAAGAGAGAAAATCACAAATAATACTGTATTCTCAGGTGAATCTCAGGGTTTGTTGCCACTCTAAAATAATTAAAGGATGCAGAGGTGGTGGTCTCCATATTGTTGTTGTTGTTGTTAGGTGCCATCGAGTAGGTACCGACTCATAGCGACCTTACGCACAGCAGAACAAAGCACTGCCCAATCCTGGGCCAACCTCACTACTGTTGCCACCCTTGAGTCCATCAATGCTGCCCCTTGGCCAATCCATCTCGTTGGGGGTCTTCCTCTTTTTCTCTGACCCTCCACCTTACCAAACATGACCAGTGATTGGTCCCTCCTGTCAATATGTCTGAAGCAGAAGAGGCCATGGAATGAGGGATATAATTGCTGATGCCCGATGGATCTTGGCTGAAAGCGGAGAATATCAGAAAAATGTTTATCTGTGCTTTATTGACTATGCAAAGGCTTTCAATTGTGTGGATCATGACAAACTATGGACAACATTGCAAAGTATGAGTATTCCAGAATACTTAATTGTGCTCATGAGGAATCTGTACATGGACCAAGAGGCAGTTGTTCAAACAGAACATGGAAACACTGAATGGTTTAAAATTAAGAAAGGTCTCCATATATTATGATTTAATTCAACAATCTGTCTCCGACCAAATATGTATGAATCATGGCAAGTGACAGTTGAAGATTTTTCAAGTAATAGACCCATTAAAACTGCTACACTGGATGTGGTATATTTCTTAGATCAAATTGACACAGCCTCTGGTAGGTAGTATGGAGCCAGTGATCTGGAGAATTAATTATTTTCTGTGGAGTTCTGTTCAGCAAAGTAGATCTATATGAACCATATCCATAGACTTCCATGAGTTACGTCTTCCAGAATTCCTATGGAAAGTTGGAAGATGAAATTGGAGGCCTACATTAAAAGATACCTTGATATCTTAAATTTTCCTTGATTTCAGGTTACGAGTCATCTAAGCAACTCTATGTCTCCAAGTTTCAATATCCCATACCCTATCTTCCTAAGCCACCACTCATCTGACATCTTATATGTTGCTGTGATGCTGAAAACTAAGACACCAGTATTTTAAATACAAACAGTGTCACTCATAGTGGCCAGGTTTCAGCTGAGCTTCCAAAGTAAAACAGACTAGGAAGAAGGAGAAGCAAACCATTTCTGACTGATTAGCCACTGAAAACTTTATGAATAGAAGCAGAGTATTGTCTGATATAATACCAGAAGATGAGTACCTCAGATTGGAAGGCATTCAAATGCAACTGAGAAAGAGCTGCCTTCCCACAGTAGAGTTGACCTTAATAACATGAATGGAATCCTTCATTTGCTGATGGGAGACAACTCAAAATGAGAAGAAACAGCTGCAAACAGCCATTAAAAATGAGAACGTGGAATATATGAAACATGAATGTAGGAAAATTGGAAATCATCAAAACTGAAACGAAACACATAAAAATTGATATTCTAATCATTAGTGAGCTGAAATGGACATTTATTGGTTACTTTGAATCTGACAATCATATGGATTACTATGCTGGAAACAATAAAAAAAGAGAAATGTTATTATATTTATCATCAGAAAGAGCATATCAAGACCTATCTTGAAGTTCAATGCTGTCTATGTTAGAATAAAATCTATATGTTAACTAGGAATACCAGTTAATATCAGTGAAAAAGTTGGAAACAAAGAGGAAGGATCAATAGTTCGGAAATATGGTCTTGGTGATAAAAACTGAGCTGGACATCTCATGTTAGAATTTTGCACAAACACTGAATTTATTCATTGCACATATCTTTTATCAAAAACATAGAAAGCAAAAATACATGCAGATCTCATTGGATGAATAGACAGGAACCAAAGTGGCTACATCTATGGGAAGAGATGATGGATAAACTCAATAAACATTCAATAAACATCCAAAGCAAGGCCAGGAGCTGATCATGAAGCAGACCATCAGTTGTTCATAGGCAAATTCAGTATGAAGTTGAAGAAAATTAAAACAAGTCCATGACAGACAAAATATGACCATGAGTATGACCATGAGTCTGAATTTACAGACCATCTCAAGAACAGATTTGAAGTATCATTAGACACTAATGACCTAAGGCCAGATGAGTTATGGATGATATCAAGAACATCATACAGGAAGAAAGCAAAAGGATATTTAAAAAATAAGAAAGAAAGAAAAGACCAAAATGGATGTCAGAAGAAATGTTGAAACTTGCTCTTGAATGTAGAGAAACTAAACTGAATGGAAGAAATGATGAAGTAAAGAGCTAAACAAAAAATTTCAAAACATACCTCCAGAAGATAAATTCCAATATAATAATGAAATGTGCAAAGACCTCAAGCTAGAAAAACAAAAGGGAAGAACACATTCAGCCTTTCTCCAACTTAAAGAACTGAAGAAAAAATTCAATCCTCACGGTACACCATTGAAGTATTCTGTGGCCAAAATATTGAATGACCCAGGAAGCATCAAAAGACGATTGAAGGATAACACAGAGTCACTGTACCAAAGAGTCAGTCGATGTTCAACCATTTCAGTAGGTACCATATGATCAAGAACTGATGGTACCGAAGGAAGAAGTCCAAGCTACTCTGAAGGCATTTGTGAAAAACAAGGCTTCAGAAATTAATGTAATGCAAACCAAAATGTTTCAACAAACTGATGCAATGCTTGAGGCCCTCACTCATCTTTGTCAAGAAATTTGGAAGAAAGCTATCTGACCAGCTAATTGGAAAAGATTCATGTCTGTGCCCATTCCAAAGAAAGATGGCACAATGGAACCCAGAAATCATCAAAAATATAATTAATATCACATGAAATTAAAATTTTGCTGAAGATTAATTCAAAAGCAGTTGCAGGAATACATAGACAGAGAATTACTAGAAATTCAAGTTGGATTCAGAAGAGGATGTGAAATGATGGATATCATTGTTGACATCAGAATGATCTTGGCTGAAATCAGAGAATACCAGAACAATATTTACTTGTGCTTTATTGACTATGCAAAAACATTCAACTGTGTGGATAATAAACTATAGATAATATTTCCAAGAACACTTAATTATGCTTATGAGGAACTTGTATTTATATTAAGAAGCAGTCATTCAAACAGAACAGGAAAAGAATTTGCCAGGGTTGTATTCTTTCACCATAATTATTGAATCTGTATGCTGAGCAAATAATCCAAAAAACTGTGTTACATGAAGAAGAACATGGCACCAGGATTGTAGGAAGACTCATTAACAACCTGTAATATGCAGATGATACAACCTTGCTTGCTGGAAGAGAAGAGTACTTTAAATACTTAATGAAAAAATATAGCCTTCAGTTGGATTGCACCTCAATGTAAAGAAACCAAAAATCCTCACAATCGGACCAATAAAGTCAATATTTTGACTGCATCATGATAAGATTGAATTTATCAAATATTTAATTTTGATTGGATCAACATTGCTTACGGAAGCAATAGTAAGGAAGTGAAATGATGTATTACATTAAGGAAATCTGCTACAAAAGACCTTGTTAAAGTGTTAAAGAGTAAAGGTGTCACTTTGGCGACTAAGATGCAACTGATCCAACCCATGGTGTTTTAAATTACTTCATATACATGTGAAAGTTGAAAAATGAATAAGAACACAGAATTGATACATTTGAATTATAAAGTTGGGGAATATTGAAAGTTCAGGACTGACACAAAACCCAACAAATCTGTCTTAGAAGTGCAACCAGATTTCTCCTTAGAGGGGAGGATAGCAAGACTTCATCTCTTGTATTTTGGATGTCATGCTTGTAAAAGTCAGCAAAAAAGAGAAAGACTTCCAACAAGATGGATTGACACACTGGCAACAACAATGGGCTAAAAATAACAATAATTGTGAGGAAGAGGCAGGACCAAGCATTGGTTTGTTTTGTTGTGCATATGGTTGTTATCAGTTGGAACCAACTTGGTGGCAGCTAACAACAACAACCACCTTGTTAAGATGGAATTAATACACAAAAATACTGCACCAAAAAGAACTGGTCAAGCATTTAGGAGGTTTACATATTTTCAAGAACCTATGATTATGAAGAAAGAAATCCAAGAAGCACTGAGGACATTGGCCAAAAAACATTCCAGAGTGATGTAATACCAAATGAGATATTAAAAAAAAAACAAAAAAACAATGGATGCAATACTCAAATCACTCACTTCGCTAAACCAAAAACTTGAAAGATAGCTACGTGGAAGAAATCCCTATTTATGCCCATTCCAAAGAAAGGCGATCCAATAGAACATGACATTTCTATTTATATCAATAACATTAATATCACACACAAGTAAAATTTTGTTGAAGATAATTAAAACAATGTTTACAGCAGTAAATTGACAGGGAACTGCCAGAAATCCATATGAGATTCAGAAGATGTGAAACAAGGATTATCATTGCTATTATCAGATAGAAAATAGTTGAATTCAGAAAATACCAGAAAGATATTTTTCTATATTTTATTGACTACACAAAGAAATTCAATTGTGTGGATCACAACAAATTATGGATAATTTTGTGAAGAATGTAAACATTTGATTACATTCATGTGGAACTGTAAAAAGGTGAAGAGTCAATCATTCATAAAGAATAGGAAGATATAGAGTGGTTTAGAATCAGAATAAGTCTGTCAGTGTTATACAGTTTCATCATACTTATTCAATCTGTATGCCTTGCAAATAATCCAAGAATGTGGCATCAGTATTAGAGGATGACTCACTAACAACATATAATATGCAAATGACACACCCTTACTTGCTGAAAGCAGAGAACTTGAAGCACTTATTGATGAAGATCAAAGACTACAACATTCAGTGGATGATACATAAACATAAAGAAATCAAAAATCCTCACAACTGAACGTATAAGCAGATCATGATAAACAGAAAAGATTGACGTTCCCAAGGATATTCTTTTTTTTTGATCTAGTCCATGCAGTCAAAAAAATCAAATCTATACTTATGATTGTAGCAGCTCAAAATACTAACTGAGAGGGCAGTCATCTTCACATCAAGGATCATTCCCAACCCCTCTATACACAGGGCTAATAGAGATGGGCAACTTAGACACTGGCTACCTAAAATGGGGTGGGGTGGGGGTATAAAGGCACAAAGTGACTGGCTTATAAGTTTTCAGGAGGGAATTTAGTTTCAGAGTTTGCAGGGCAAGTTTGAACCTCCACTGAATACTTTTCATCTTGTCTAGACCGATCTGGTGAAAGGAGACGGGGATAAGATTCTTATGATTCAATAGTGAGCAATTTTATCATGACTAATTGCTATTGTCACAACTGTAAAGGTAGAAGTTTTGTAACAAAAGCAGGGGAGTAGTTAATCTTACATTGCAGGAACAGAGGACTCTAGGACCATCAAGGTAGAAGAGCGTACGTCGAATGTGGGATCCTATCTAGAGAACCAGAGAAGAAGGGACACCAGAGATGGAGGCAGAGATGATGACATGGAGAGATAGAGCAGCTGAGGACTCTAGACTCATGGAGAGAGAAAGGTTGTATGCTGGCAGCCAGGTGGCTGGCTTGCAGAATGTGCCCATTGGTTGTTCAAATGATTATATATTCCTGAAAGTTTTTGTGTACATCAAAAAAACAAAAAACAAAAAACAAATGGAGTGAATAGAAGCAAATGCTGTTGAATGATGATGCATGGAGGGGATTGTAATCATTGTAATAAAACCATGAGTGTAAAACCAATGTTTTCCCATGTAAATTATCACTCAATTCACAATAAAAACTTAAAAAAAAAGATAATGGCTATTAATATGAGGCCTTTGCACCATCCACAAAACATAGGAACTTATTAGAAATATGAATTCTTATACCTACAAAATCAAACTCTGGATGTATGACCTGCACACTGTATTTTAACAAGTCCTTCAAGTTATTCTGATGCATTCTACAGTTTGAGAATCACTATATTAAACCAGCCATTTAGACCATATATCATACAGAAAATTCTTATTTAAATAAATTAAATTTTTTGTTGTTGTTGTTAGGTGCCATCCAGTCGTTTGCAACTCATAGTGATGCCATGCACAACAGAAAAAACACTGATCAGCCCTGTGCCATCTTCACATTCATTGCTAAGGTTGAGCCCATTGCTGCTGCCACTGTGCCAGACCATCTTGTTGTGGGTTTTCCTCTATTTTGATGACCTTCCACTTCACCCAGCATGATGTCCTTCTCCAGAGACTGGTCCCTCCAGATAACATGTCTGAAGTATGAGAGACAAAGTCTTCCCATCCTGGCTTCCAAGGAGCATTCTGGCTATACTTCTTCCAACACAGATTTGTTTATTTTTCTAGCAGTCATGGTACTTTTAATATTTTCTCCAAAATCATAACTCAAATACATAAATTCTTCTACAGCTTCCTTATTCACTGTCCAACTTTCACATGTATATGAAGCTACTGAAAATAACCTGGTTTGGGTCAAGTGCACCTTAGCCCTCAAATTGACATCTTTGCTTTTGAACACTTTAAAGAGGTCTTGTACAAAAGATTTGCCTAATGCAGTACACTGTTTGATTTCTTGCTTGCTATTTTCATGTGTGTTGATAGCATATCCAAGTAAAATTAAGTCTTTGACAGCTTCAATCTATTCTACATTTTTTCATGATGTTATTTATTGGTCCAGTTGTGAGGATTTTTGGTTCCTTTATATTGAGTTGCAACCCATGCTGAAGACTGTAGTCTTTGATCTTCATCAGATACTTTCATTAAAGTATTTTAAGTCCTCTGCACTTTCAGCAAGCAAGAATGTATCATCTGCGTGTTACAGGTCGCTAATGAGTCTTTCTCTAATCCTGGTGCCATATTTTTCTTCATACAATTCAGCTTCTCAGATTTAACAGTATTAAATATACCTTATTAACAAGAAAACTATTCAGCATTATTAGATTGAAATTCGGCACTAGAAATCTCTGTGTGGACATTGATATACAATGGAATATTTTGCAGCCATAAAGAAATGAAGTTCTGATGTATGCTACGACATGAATGAACCTTAAACACATTATACTGGGCAAAATGACAACTAGTATATGATCTCACTTATATGAAATAAGTAAATCTATAGAAATCAGAATTGGGAGGGAAAAGAAAGGCAGAGTTTTTGTTAAGGGACTTTGAGTTCGTGTTAATAGTGTAGGAATATTTTGAAAAAGGACAGTGACAATGGTGCACAATATGGAAAATACAATCAATGTCTCTGAAATTGTAAATGCAGAAGTTGTATTGGCAAATATTTTGGTGTTGGCAAATTTTCACTACAATTTTTTAAAAAGTTAAATAAAATAAACTACTGCTAAGCTGCATTCTCCTGGTGTGGCACTGTAGGGTTGATCAGCACTGGACTGCAAACCACAAGATTGGCAGTTCAAACCCACAAGCTGCTTCTCAGAAACCCTATACAGGGTTGCTAGGAATTGGAACTGATTCAAGGGCATGGAACAACAAAAGCTACATGCTACTTGAAAGGTATTGTCATCACAGTAGATAGTTTGGTTGTTGTTTAGTTGTAAAAGGTGGCTAGTGATTCAAGCTCACCAGCTGCTCCTTGGAAACCCTATACAGGATCGCTATGTGTTGGAACTGACTCGACAGCACATAACAACAGCAACATCGTCTCTCTACAAGGAGTCCTGGTTTGATGCTACAAGATAATGCACTGGGCCACAAGGTCGGTTTGAACTGCAAGGTGGCAATTCAAGCCTGCGTTATCCCAGAGTGCCACACCGGCTCTCAAATATATTAGACATTAGGGTAAAAGTAAAGAAAAGAAAATATGAACTAGTATCTGGAAGAAAGGGGGAAGGGCCAAATAAACATGGTATCAGGCATTTCCCTGAGAAATGGCATAGAAATGACTCAAGGGCTATGGCAGGATGGCCAAGGGGCTAAAGGATCAAATTTCCTGATTGTTGATGTTGTTGGTAAGTGCCTTTAAGTTGGCTTCAACTCATAGCTTTCCTGTATAGAATTTCCAAAGCTGTAGATCGTTGCTGTAGCAGAAAGCCTCATCTTTATCCCATGGAGTGTCTTGTGGTTCACATTCCAGTGCTTATATTTCAGAATCACCATACTTCCCAAATTTCCTGTTAATTAGTATTAAGTTATGGCTATGCTAGAATATACCTTGATTATTCTTTAATATCATATATTAAATATGGAAGTCATTTGGATAAAATTGCCTAATATGTGGTTCCAGGTTCTAAAAGAAGGTGAAGTTTTCTGTGCTTCAGGGGATAAATAGAAAGAAGAAAACAACCAGAGAAAGTAAGCAGAAGCAAGAAATTAATTCAAAATATTTGATTTATTGGGGAGGTTACTAGACTTTTCACAAGAAGTGAAGTGGTAGTTTGTATTACTAAAAGACAAGAAATACTCTCAAAGGCTGAAAAACTGGTGACATTCAGGTGACAAATACATGAATTACTCTTGTAAGCTCTGATCCCCATCTTTATACTCATGATTGTCGCTTTGCTTTGGTGATTGAATTATACTCCCATCTCTAGGTAACATTTAGCTCTGCCTGCTTCATTAATTTCAGTGTTTTCTGTCACTTTAAGTACAGATAATCCTCTTTCAGCAAAGCCTTCATTAAAGTTCTCTCTTTTTCCTTCCTTCTCCTCAATGAAGGAAAAGAATAAAGATTTTTACCCCACCCTGTGGTTCAAAAGATGTGTTATGGCATGTGTGGCTCTTTGCCCATGTCTTTGGCTCAGGTGTATATGTTTTATCTAGCCATCAAAATATATAATAGTGCTCTATAATTCTTTACTTAAAATATATTTTGTAACTACAACTGCATCCTCAGAACAGAACTAGTCAACCCCAGGGACTGAATTCTCAAAAATTATGTGAAAGTGCTTGTCATGAATCATCAAGGTTTACAGAAAGCATTTTCAGTGACCTTCAATCCTAGGCTTCTAGATGGAAAGTAGCAGGAAGGAGGAGTCAGTCAGATTTAGGCCAGAGGCAAATTACCGAACCTTACCCTCAGATCTTCCTCCGGTTTTAATGTAATTAACATCTTTCAGCTGAGAAGTTTTGGAGAAAAATGAGGTGAATTATCAGGATTTCTTATTAAAAACTAACACAAAAATATAAAACATCATTAAATAAAAAGTCCAACAAATTATATGGGTTAGAAACTAACCCTTTAATTAAAAAAAAAAAAGTAGTATCTGAGCTGAAAGCAAGTAATCATTTGTTAGTATCATTGATCTTTAAATGTAGAAGGAGTTCAACTGGCTGTGGAAAGAGGTGGAGATGACCTTGTGGGGTGACTTATTATTGAGAAGGAATCACAGATGGAGGGAGAGTCCCTCCCACTTCCTTAATTCTCACAGAATATAAAACCAACAGTATTTCTCTAGTGGAATAAAATTTCTTCTTTAATTGCATTATCTGCCCTCTTGCTGGAAGCACTGACTTGATCTTTTTTATATCATTTAACAAATCATTTGCTGGTTTAAGGCAATTTAAGAGGGCCCCTTTTATCCAAAAATGAGCTAACACCAGTTATAAGAGAAATCTTATCATACAAAGGTAACTAAAGGAAAAGAATTCATTTCTTCTTCAGTTACTAACTCTAATCAAGACAAACTCCTGTGTCTAAGCACCCTAGCTATATAATTGATTAAAACACCTACCGATTTTTCCTTGAGAATTTATCATTAGTGTTGGACCATCTCAGGTCCCAGGGAAAGGAAGATCCCCCCCAAAAAATTTGTGGGTAAATGAAATGATATTTATTTTCCTCCTCATCTACCTTGCCCTGTTTCTAGTTCTAGGCAAGGGTCACATGACAGGTTATTTAATTTTTACAGAGCAAAATCAAAGCTTAGAACCTGATCTTTCCAGATCTTGGATAGCTTGATACATAATTAGATAGGAATTTCTTTAAGAAGAGAAACAAGATTGTGTTTCTATTGTATATTGAACTACATAGACAGCAATCAGTAAACTGTCATGAAGTAAATCCTAAATCATTAATTATTTCCTTCAACTACCCACCTTCTCTTTCTGTGTACTCACTGCCATCAAGTCTGTTCTTAGTCACAGTGACCCTTTGTAGGATTTCTGAGGCTGTAAATCTTTTTGGAAATTCTCCTCTTTGTTCCAAGAAGCAGCTGGTGCATTTGAACTACTAACTTTGTGGTTAACAGCCCAATTCATAACCCACATGCTGGTCTACAAAATTACTAGGTGACATATTTCAGGAAATGCTGAAGAATTGCTAACTTAAATGTTGGAACTGTTAAACCCCTGAGGACTCAATCTTGGACAAATCGTGAAATTAGTAGCTGGCAATAGCATTACAAAGACAAGCCAGCTATAGTGATGAGATAGTTGTTAATAACAATTGTCTAAATTGATGGGATTTTTATTCACTGTAGTTATTCACATTGACTCTGGTAATGTAGTGGCTATGAATCGGGCTGCGAACCTCAAGGTCAGCAGTTTGAAACTACCAGCTGTTCTACGGGAGAAAGATGAGGCTTTCTGCTCCCTTAAAGATTTACAGCCTGGGAAACCCCGTACAGGGTTGCAATGAGTCAGAACCGACTCCATGGCAGACAACCACCACCTCTACCACTTATAAATTTCTGCCAAATACTAATGAAATTAAATGTCTTTCAATGGGATTAAACAGAAAGCCAAACCCACTGTTGTCAAGTCAATTCTAACTCATAGCAACCCAATGAAACAGCTTCATAGAGATTCACAGAGTATCAATTCACAAAGGAAGCAGACTGCCTCATCTTTCTCTTGCACAGTGGCTGGATAGTTTGAAGCACTGACCTTGAGATTAGCTTTCCACTGCTCAATTTACTTTGCCACCAGGACTTCCTCATTGAGATTGCTGTCATTAGGTGCCATTGAGTTGTTCTGACTCATAGCGACCCTATACACAACAGAACAAAACAGTACCCTGCCTTGTGCCATCCTCACAATTGTTGCTACACTTGAGCTCATTACTGTTGCCACTGTGCCAATCCATCTTGCTGAGGGTCTTGCTCTTTTTTGCTGATCCTCCTCCACTGTACCAAGCATGATATTCTTCTCCAGGGACTGGTCCCTCCTGATATGTCTGAAATATGAGAAACAAAACTTCACCTTTCTGACTTGTAAGGAGCATTCTGACTGTCCTTCTTCCAATTCTCATTTGTTCACTGTTCCGGTAGTCATTGGTAATTTGAATATTCTTCTCTAACACCATAACTCAAATGCATCAATTCTTCTACAGTCTATTGAAAATACCATGGCTTAGGTCAGGCACACCTTAGTCCTCAAACTGATATCTATGTTCTTGAACACTTTAAAGAGGTCTTCTGCGTCAGATTTGCCTAATATGTAGTTTGATTTCTTGGCTGATGCTTCTAAGATTGTTGATTTTGAATCCAAGAAAATGTAGTCTTTTGACAATTTCAATCTTTTCTCCATTTATCATGATGTAATTTATTAATACAGTTTAAGGATTTTTATTTTCTTTACAATGAGGTGCAATCCATACTGAAAACATCTTTGATTTTCATTAGTATTGTAAGTCCTCTTCACTGCCAGCAAAGGTACTAATAAAATCAACAATATCATAAAAACTCATGAAAGATACACTTCTAGAACTGAGGTAGCATAAAGATCTCTAGAACATTATTTTCTCATTGTTGTTGTTGTTGATAGGAGCCATTGAGTCATTGCCGACCCATAGTGACCTTATGCACAACAGACGAAACACTGCCTGATCCTGGGCCATCCTCACTACTGTTGCCACGCTTGAGTCCATCAATGCCGCCACTTGGCCAATCCATCTCGTTGGGGGTCTTCCTTTTTTTCTCTGACCCTCCACCTTACCAAACATGATATCCTTCTCCAGTGACTGGTCCCTCATGACAATACGTCTGAAGTATGAGAGACAAAGTTTGGCCATCTTGGCCTCCAGGGAGCACTCTGGCTGCACTTCTTCCAAAATGGATTTGTTGGTTCTTTTGGCAGCCCATGGCACTTTCAATATTCTCCTTCAACACCATAACTCAAAAGCATCAATTCTTCTACGGTGTTCCTTATTCACTGTCCAGCTTTCGCATACATATGATGTTAATAAAAATACCATGGCTTGGGTCAGACGCACCTTAGTCCTCAAGCTGACATCTTTGCTCTTCAAAACTCTAAAAAGGTCTTGTGCCGCAGATTTGCCTAATGCAATAGGTCATTTGATTTCTTGACTTCTGCTTCTGTGAGTGTTGATAGTTGATCCAAGAAGAATGAAGTCCTTGACAACTTCAATGTTTTCTCCAGTGATAAGAATGTTGTTGATTGGTCCAGTGGTGAGGATTTTTGTGTTCGTTACATTGAGATGTAATCCATACCAAAGGCTGTGCTCTTTGGTCTCCATCAGTAAATGTTTCAAGTCCTCTTCACTTTCAGAAAGCAAGGTTGTATCACCTGAATGCATATCGCAGGTTGTTAATGAGTCTTCCTCCAATCTTGATGCCACATTTTCCTTCATATAATCCAGCTTCATGAATTATTTGCTCAGCATACAGGTTGAATGAGTATGGTGAAAGAATACAACCTTGTCACACACCTTTTTTAATTTTAATTTTATTTTCTCATTATTTTACTCTTTTTATATATCAGAATAACCAAATTATCATATGGAGTAAAAGAGATGATTCAAATTACTGCCTAAGCGAGTAATGCACCAAAATATAGACATCTTTCATCCTCATATGCTCTATATAAATTGTATAGTTACTTTTGGTTCATTAAAAGCATAGAAACATCCACTTGATTCCAAATTACAGAGCAGTTATATCTTTCCACAACAACTACAGAGAGCAATTTTTCAGGGTTCCACATTGGAAAATTAATAATTCACTGTAGATGCATACAATGTTATATAAAATTTTCTCTCATACAGAGTATTATTTAGGACTTGACTGCCGGGGTCTGACCTCGACATAGTTGTCACAAGTTTTTGGTTCACGAGGAGGGGAGATCCAGCGGCGATAGGGATAGCGAAAGAATACACAGACAAACAGAAGAAGGGAGACAATGAGGCACCCCAAAGCCAGGGTGGATACGTCACTGGTGGGCAGGCTTGGGACTACAGGCATCATGGCCTCTGCAGGCAGCGACTCACTGCCCTGCAATCTTTAATGCATGCCTTCCAACCAGTAATGCACACCTGGGGAGGCCCGGGCCTCTGTTTTATTTAGGGGAGGAGTTTCACACCAAGCTGGGAGGGACTAAAACAGGATACAGCTAACATCAGTAATTTTCCAGATATTCAGGTAACTTTACATTGTACTTCACTGGTTCGAATCCCAGGCCAGCAACTTGGATTCTCAGGCCCAATTAACATATCTATAGCCCCTGAGGTCAGTTGGGGGAAGGTGAGAGTTCTGCAGGAGACGCCCAGGTGAATGGGCTGCACCTGGAAAAGGGATTAGGGAGGATGGGTTCTTTGTCTATAGAACAAAGAACCGAGAAGTAGCTAAAATATTTTTAGTTAATCCTTTGGAGAAAGGTTTAACCTTGCAACCTTTAGTCTCGGCTTTAGGAAAATATCACATTTATCTGTGGATTTTCAAAGGCTCCAGTGTATTAATTTAATATATATACCTGAATAGTAAGATGAAAGCAATTTTCCATTAACTGCCAGTGGCCTCATTTGTTGCACTCAGCCCTAGAGGGCCTCGAACCTCTGACTAGTCTTACACGGTCTGCAACACTTGACAAAGACAGAACGAATTGAAGAGGGTACTATAATATGCATTCTGGCAGAGATAGTTTTCAGGGTTCTAAATTGCATATTAAGTTAATGGAGAGAGTTCTACTTATATGTTGGTGGTGGTGATGTGCCATGGAGTCGGTTCCAACTCATAGAGATGCTGCATAGGGTTTTGAGGCTGTCAATCTTTATGGGAGCAGAAAACCTCATCTTTCTACCAGAATGACTGGTAGTTTCAAACTGCTGACCTTGAGGTTAGCAGCACAACGTGTAACCACTACGCTATCAGAGCTCCTTGACTAATTATATGTTGTTGTTCAGTGCTGTAGAGTCAGTTCCAACCCATATATACGCTGTATAGGGTCCTGAGGAGTAGCTGATGAGTTTGAACCACCCACCTTGTGAATCAAACCGACTTTATAGTCTAGCACACTAATCAACAGTACCACAACAGGACTACTTAAATAGGTAACTACATATGTTACTATCACAACCAAAGCATAGTTTTGTTTTCTGTTTGCTTTAATTGAACAGAGACAAGTGAGTTCTTTGGAATACTTTCATTGTGTTAAGAATATGCATTTCACAGTCTTCAGCCACTCTGACTACATCTGGAAAAGAAGACTTCCATACTCCGGAGATGACACCACTGGTGTTCTACTTAGCACAAAAGAGAAGAGTGACTGTATCTTTTCCAAGGTATTTGGCAATAGGTCTATTGTTACCTTTTATTTCTTTCCATTTTTAAATAGCCAAAATCAAGGAAAACAGCCTGACCGGTTAACCTGCCTGTACAATTACAGAGCAATGATGATCACATGTCTTTGAGGCTGGCTCTGCCTCTCCCAGTTCCATTCAGCAAAGGTACCATCTTCTCAGTGAAGTGACATTTAGACGACCGTGATCATTATCAGACAAATGCAGTTCTCAGGAATTGGAAACACTTTGCTGTCAGCTTCCTGGCTCCGTGTATTCACAGGCATATGATTATCTCACAGCTGCAAACCTTGCAGTATGCTGTGCTTTAGTTAATGCTCAGCCAGGGTTTCTTCTCTAGGGCACCAAAAGACTGCATGTCAGGTGAATTTCTTTCAAGACACACACAAAAAAAGACAGCATAAAAAGGAAGTATTTGTGTTCAATACTATTTCCTGCTTTCAGAATTTTTTTCAAAAGTCCTCTATAACCACTTGGTAGCCCTGGTATTTCAAATGATTCAGTGAGACACCTGAGAAAACTTTGGGGTACAGTTCTGTCTTTTTGCTGGAAATCTGTGACAATATGAACATGTTAATCCTTTCATTTTATTCTAATTTCAAATAGTAATACATAAAGACTCAGAAGAAGTGGTTTGTACTTGGAACCCCAACACAAATCACTTAATTCTTCAGATTTAACTTTATAAAATGAGATGTTCGGATTAGGTGGTCTCTAAGGTTCTCTTCAATTTTAAGATTCTATGATTTTAATAGACTTGAAAACTCACCTCAAGCTAATAGCATATAATAGTTTAAGGTACAAACTGTCATTGCATTAATTGGCACCATTTTATAAACTATTCTCTTCCCCCATTCCATTTCAAAGTACAATGAAAACTAGCATTATTAACATCTACTGTAATTCCAAGTACTACATTTGAAGAAGTTATATTATTATACCAATTTTTCAGGTAAAGAAACGAATAACCTAACAGGTTAAATGACTTGGCTAAATTACTCTGCTATTATATAATAGAGTCTGGCCACATTCAGAAGAGAATGTGAAAATAAAGAATATCATTGCTGATGTAGATGGATCTTGGCTAAAATAGAAAATACCAGAAAGGTGTTCATTTGTGTTTTATTGACTACACAAATGCATTTGATTTTGTGGATCATAACTTTGAATCATAACTATGGACAATATTGCAAGAATGGGAAGCCCAGAATACTTAATTGTGGTAATATAGAACCTGTAAATAGACTTAGAGGCAGCTGTTCAGATAGAACAAGTGGATACTGTCTGGTTTCAAATCAGGAAAGGTATATTATGTCAGGGTTATAGTCTTTCACCATATTTACTCAATCTATATGCTGAGCACATAACCCGAGAAACTGGATTATATGAAGAAGAATGCCACATCAGGATTGAATTAAGGACTAATTAATAGCCTTCGATATGCAGATGACACAATCTTGTTTGCTGAAAATGAAGAGGATTTGAAGCACTTGCTCATGAAGATCAAGCAATACAGTATTCAGTGTAGATTTCAGCTCAGTGTAAAGAAAATGAAAATCCTAACAACTGGACCAAAGAACAGCATTATACTAGAGAAAAGATAGAAATTGTCAAGGGTTTCATTTTACTTGAATTGACAACCAGGGCCCAGGGAAACAGCAGTCAAGAAATTAAGGGGCATATTGCAATGAGTTAATCTGGAGTCCCAGTGTGGCACTGTGGGTTAATGTGCCAGACTGCAAAGCCATATGAACTACAAGGTCGGTGGTTCAAGCTCACCAGCTGATCTTTGGAAACCCTATATAGGGTCGCTATGGGTCAGAGTTGACTCAGTGGTACTTAACAGCAACAATCTGATGTACAACACCTCTTTCAAGAGCAAAGAGATGAACCTGAAACAAGCCGTGGTATTTTCTGTAGCCTCATATGCATGTGAAAGTTAGATAATGAATAAGGAAAACTGAAGAACTGATGCATTTGAATTATGGTGTTGGAGAAGATGACTAAATGTATCAGAATGCCAGAAGAACAAAACCATCTGTCTTGGAATAAGTATAGACAGAATGAACCTTACAAGTGAGAATGGCAGGACTTCTGTCTCATACTTCAGGCATGTTATCAGGAGAGACTATTCCCTGAAAAAATATATCATCCTTGGTAAGTTATAGGATCATAAAAAAAGAGGGAGACCCTCCCAAAAGATGGATTCACGTAGTGGCAGCAACAGTGGGCTCAAATGATCGTGAGAATGGCACAGGACCATGCAGTGATTCTTTGTGTTGTGCATGGGGTCATTATTGTTCAGAATCAACTTGAAGAAAATTAGTCACAACAACAAATTCATGTCATTTCACATCTTATGGTGGCTTCCACTCTTAATCTATTTAGCTCATTCAATGGTTAAAAAAAAAAAAAAAATCCCCTTTCTTATATTTTCTTAAATACAAGAAAACCCTTTCCTTGGTACTAATTTATTGAGTGCTTTCTATGTGCCACGCTCTCTATATAAGTACTAGAAGTAACGATTCTGGTATCCTGAAGCTTGTTGGCTAGTGAAGAGGGAAAGGATATGCAATAAAAACGCTTACTCTCCAGTGTGTTTGATGGAGATAAACACCAAAGAGTAGAAGAAATCATTGTAG
Source organism: Chrysochloris asiatica (assembly GCF_000296735.1). Taxonomy (NCBI): domain Eukaryota; kingdom Metazoa; phylum Chordata; class Mammalia; order Afrosoricida; family Chrysochloridae; genus Chrysochloris; species Chrysochloris asiatica. The sequence goes on from NW_006408681.1 coordinate 4,801,719, forward strand.
AGGGACTGAGAGTATTGATGAGTGGGTTTATTTGTTTATTTTTAATAGATAGGGAAGAAAATTCCTGATTGAGAAAGAGATACCTGAATAAAGTTCTAAATAGGGTAAAGAAATAAGGCACACAGACAAATTAGGGAGCAGCATTGTAGGCAGTTGTTGTTGTTGTTAAGTGCCGTCAAGTTGATTCTGACCCATAGTGACCCTGTATAGGGTTTCTGAGGAGCAGTTGGTGAGCTTGAACCACCAACCTTACAGTGCAAATGGCTTTGCAGTCTGGCGCATTAACCCACAACACCACACCAGGACTCCAGAGGGGACAGCAAATCCAAAGATCTTGAGGAAGAAGTGTCCCTTAAGAACTTAAGGAACAGTGTTGGGTATAGGACAACTGGAGAATGGGAACGAGAGAAGAAAAATAGAAACTAACACCAGAAAGATCATTGGTAGGAGTAGATGACAAATCATATGTGCTCACTGTAGATTATTAACCTTTAAATCTGAGTGATATGGAAAATCATTAAAGGATTCTGGAGAAGAACAAGCTATTTAATGCATATAGCAACAAAATAATTTTGGCTGTTGTGTTAGCAGTAGGAAATAGGGGAATAAGTGCAGAAGCATGAGAACAATCAGTTGGCTAATAGTGATAATGATACAAGTAAGAAATGATCTTGACTTAGATTAGGCTAACAGTTGTGGCACCTGGGACTGTGAAAAGTATTTACAGTTCTGGATATTTGAAGGTGAAGCCCAGAATTTCTTAATGAATTTAATGAGGAAGAAGATAAAAAGGGAGTCCTGGTGTGGCATGGTAAGATAGGCACTGGACTGCTAACCACAAAGTTGATGATTCAAACCCACCAGGAGGACCTCGGAAACCCAATACAGAACACTGTGAAACTAAACTGACCTGATGGCACTTAACAACAACAACAACAAAGATAAAGAGAGGAGTTAAGGAGGACTCCATGGGTTTTGTCTTAGCAACTGCAGGTCTATGCTGATCCTACAACACAACACCAGAAGTGGGTAGTAGACTTTGTTGTTGTTAGGTGCTATCAAGTTGGTACTGACTCATGGAAACCCTATGAACAACAGAACAAAACACTGCCAGGTCCAGCAAACCTCAGAATCATTGCTATGTTTGAGCCCATTGCTGCTGCCACTGTGCCAATCCATCTCATTGGGGCTCTTCCTCTTTTTCTCTGACCCTGTGATTTACCAAGCATGATATCCTCTTCCAGACAATGGTTCCATCTGATAATATGTCTGAAGTACGAAAGATGAAGTCCAGCCATCCTGGCTCCCAAGGAGCATTCTGGCATTACTTCTTCCTACAAAGATTGGTATATTTGTTTGGCAGTTCATAGAACTTTTAATATTCTCCTCTAACATCATAACTAAAACACATCAATTCATCTGTGGTCTTCCTTATTTACTGTCCAACTTCCACATGCATATGAGGTTATTGTGAATATCATGGCTTGTGCACTTTAGTCCTCAAAGTGACATCTTTGCTCTTGAACACTTTAAAGAGGTCTTATGCATCAGATTTGCCCAGTAGAATACATTTGATTTCTTGACTGCTGCTTCCATGAGAGTTGATGGTAGATCCAAGCAAAATGAAGTTTTTGACAACTTCAATCTTTTCTCCATTTATCATGATGTTATTTATTCATCCAGTGGTGAGGATTTTTGTTTTCTTTATACTGAGATTCAATCCATACCAAAGGCTGTGGTCTTTGATCTTCACCAGTATTTTAAGTCCTCTTTGCTTTCATCAAGCAAGGTTGTATAATATGCATATTGCAGGTTGTTAATGAGTCTTCCAATCCTAATGGCACCTTTCTCTTCATTTAATCCAGCTTCTCAGATTATTTGCTCAGCATACAGATTGAATAAATATGGTGAAATAATACAACCCTCACACATACCTTTCCTAAATTTAAACCATTTGGTGTTCCCTTCCTCTATTTGAACTGCCTCTTGGTCTATGTACAGGTTTCTCATGAACACAATTAAGTGTTCCAGAATTTTCATTATCCGCAACGTTTTCCATAGCTTGTCATGATCCACACAATCAAAAGCCTTTTTATAGTCAATAAAGCACAGGTAAACATCTTTTTGGTATTCTCTGCTTTCGGCCAAGATCCATCTGACATCAGCAATAATATCCTTCATTCCATGTCCTCTTCTGAATGCAGCTTAAACCTCTGGAAATTGTCTGTCAATGTATGGTTGCAGCCATTTTTGTAGTGTCTTTAGCAAAATTTTACTCGTATTTGATATTAATGATATTGCCCGATGATATCCGCATTCTATTGGGTCACCTTTCTTTAGAATAAGCACAAATATTGATCTCTTCCAGTTAATTGGCTAGGTAGTTGTCTTCCAAATTTCTTGCATAGATCAGTGAGTGCCTCCAGAGATGCATCCGTTTCTTAAAAGATTTCAATTTGTATTCCATCAGTTCCCAGTGCCTTGTTCTTTGTCAATGCCGCCAATGCACCTTGGACTTCTTTCTTCAGTATCATTGGCCCTTGATCATATGCTACCTCTTGAAATGGTTGAACATCAACCATTTCTTTTACATACAGTGACTCTGTGTATTCCTTTCATCTTATTTTGATGTTTTCTGTATCATTCCTATAAATTTCTTCAGTAATGCAAGTCAAGGCTTGATTTTTTTTCTTCAGTTCTCTCAGTTTGAGAAATGCTGAGTGTATTCATCCATTTTGGTTTTCTAACTCCAGGTCTTTACACATTTCCTAGTAATATTTTACTTTGTCTTCTCAAGCTGCTCTTTGAGGAGTAGACTTTTGGTGGAACAAATTTAGGGAAGTCTATCAGGGTTTCAGAGTCTTGGTATGGTGCTGTGAACTAATGCATCAGATTGCAAAGTTGTTTGAACTGAAAAGTCAGTGGTTCAAACTCCTTGAAAACCCTACTCAGGGTTGCTATGGGTCAGAATCGACTTGACGGCATTTAAACAACAACAACAACAACAATCAGGGGCTCAACTTTGGACATTTGGAATCTAGATTAAAATTAAAATTCAATTTTAAGTTTGGTTTTCCATTATATGTGTAAGTGGAAATGTTAAATTGTTTTATATATTAATCCAGATTAGCATAAAAAAGAGATACAGTATTTTGAATAATCAGCATGGATATAGTATTTTAGATTTTTGAGAATGTATGAAATCACTATGAAAGTAAGAGTAGATAGGAAAAGAAACAAACTAACTCTAATGCATTCCAACATATAGAGAATGGGGATAAGGGTAAGGACAAGGTAGCAAAGAATTATGAGATAGTCCAGCCAAAAACTAGGTGGAAAAACAGAATTTACAGTCTGTAGGAAAAGTATTGGATCACAAGATCAGTTTGAACTCAAGGTTGGTGATTCAAACCCACCAGCTGCTCCTTGGAAACACTATATAGGGTTGTTATGAATCAGAACCAACTCAACGGCACTTAACAATAGCAAAAAATATATAAATAAAATAGGGAAAATTTATTTAAGGAATCATTAACTTTTAAATGCCACTGATAGATTAAGTGATACACTATTGGGAATTTGCCATTGTATTTAGCAATGTGAAAGTCATTGGTGAAGTCTTGGTATAGCAAAAAGATTTGTCTTAGTTAACTTGATTTTGACTTATGATGGCCCCATGTATGTCAGAGTAGAACAGTGTGGCTCTCATAGTTGAGACAATAAAAAAAGATGATAATTGATTGGAATGGATTTAGAAGAACAGGCAAGGCAAAAAGCTGGAGACAGAAAATGGAGAGAACTGTTTTAGGGAATTTCACTGTAAAAGGTGAGGGAGCCTGTGGCACCATGGGATAAGCACAGGACTGAGAACTACAAGGCCGACAGTTCAAACACATCAGTCATTCTGCAAAGATTTTAATAGCCTATACAGGGTCTCTGTGAGTTGAAATTGACTTAAGGGCACTAAAAACAACTGTAAAAGGAAGGAGGAAAGAATTGTAGTAGCTGAAAAAGAACATGAAGTCATTATAGGAATTATAAACATGGTTGTTGTTAAGTACTGCCATGTCAGTTCTAACTCATAGTGACTCTGTGAGTATAGGGTTTCTGAGGAGTGTCTGATGAGTTTGAACCACCAATCTTTTGGTTAGAAGTCCAGTGCTTATTTTACAGCACCACACCATGACAACATAAGCATGATTAGTAATGGGCAATATCTGCATTACAGTTTCCACTTCAGCACAGTAAAATGAAACAACATCAAGATGAACCGACTTGCCATCCATTCACTCAATTAATAAACATTCATTGGATGCCTTCTTTGTGTTAGTCATTGTTCAAAGATTCTGGAGACACAGCAATAAAGTTCAGAAGGTTCTTTACTTCTTAAAGGTCTTTTTTAACTTACAAAAAATAAGATACCCTATGTGGAAAATTAAAGCAGAGTCTATGATAGAGGAGGAGTGGGTGGCTTCTAGAGACTGGATGTTCACAATTGGCTCTCAAATTATAATGCATTTTAATTTTTTCATGGAAATATTCATTTCTCAAATGTCTACTTTTTGATCTTTAAAAGAATCTGGTATGGTTTTATTTAGCTTCCAAAAGTTCAACTGAATTTCTGAATATTTTACCAGTTTAATCTGATATTTCATTCCAATCCTTCAGCAAAAAAAAAAAAAAAAAAAGCTGTTTTCTGGTTTGCATTATTTAATTTCAAGAAGGCAAGAAGGCTATGGGCTGTATTAACTGTGTCCAAATTGGTAAACAAATTATTTTTAATTACTGAACAGCTTGAAATAATTGAACAATTTTTACCAAGAAGATAAAAAAGATAGAATGCATTCTATGACAGCTGAAAACTTGTATCATATCAGAGAATCTAAGAATAAAAATAATCTTTAACAGATATGAGAATACTGACTTTCAAACATATTATTCCTAACAAAGATATAGATATTTCATATTATAAAATATAAAATACTTGAAGAAAGTAAACACTCATTATGGTTCAAAAATGACTAAAAAGCACAAAACACAAACAACCTGTAAGATATAATGTATGGTTATTGTTTTAAATTATCACACCAAGGCAACCCACATATATTTTCTGTAAAGGTTCTTAAGGATTTTTATTTACCATGTAACTTTCATCAATAACCAAGAAACAAAATGAGTTATTTTCATAATTCACACACAAGCCACCCAAACACTGAAACAAAATATTCATTTTTAACTTTCCTTACAAGCACATACTCAGAAATCAAAACATGAAGGCTGGGGTAATAATTCTCATTATTCAATATGAAAAAATAATGTTTGGTGTCAAAGTGAAAATATCACTTCTGTCTGCAGTGCTTAGTCTGACATCTGTAATGGTGAAGTATGTGAAAGGGTCCTTGAATAATGCAACTTACTCTTTATTTTAGAGACTCATCTTTGGCCAGGACTATGACAGGATAAAAGAAAAATAAACATTAAGTATTTATTGTTGTTGTTGTTGTTGCTAAGTATCATCGAGTCAATACCGACTCATAGTGACTTTATGCACAACAGAAAGAAACATTGCCCACTCCTGGGCCAACTTCACTATCATTGCCAGGCTTGTACCCATTGCTGCTGCCACTTTGCCAATCCATCTCGCTGGAGGTCTTTCTCTCTTACTCTGACCCTCACCTTACCAAACATGATATCCTTCTCCAGTGACTGCTCCCTCCTGACAATATGTCCGATGTATGAGAGACGAAGTTTGACTATCCTGGCCTCCAAGGAGCACTCTGGCAGCACTTCTTCCAACATAGATCTGTTTGTATTTTTGGCAGCCCATGGCATTTTCAATATTCTCCTCCAACACCATAACCCAAATGCATCAATTCTTCTACGGTCTTCCTTATTCACCTTCCAGCTTTCACATACATATGAGGTTATAGAAAATGAGTATTTATTTGGTATATGTTAAATTTGGCATTTAGTTTAAAAAATAACTATGATACTGATACTATTTTTATACCATTTTACATAGAGAAAAAATTAAAAGGGCTGCACAGTTTGTCTAAAGACATATGGTTACAAAGGGTCAGTAATAAAATGGAGACCTGGATCCATTCCAAAATATTCTTTGAAAATTGTAAAGATGTTTCTATCAAGGATATAGATCCAAAACCCATTACTATGATTCACAGAACAAGCATTTAATTAATCATTTTTTAATAAATAATTATTGAGCCAGAAAAAAAAATTTACTGAGCATCTAGCACTCCTTAATGCTGGGATACAAAAAGAAATACACTTGAGGGATGCACAGCCTAGTGTAGAAGGAAAAAATCTTCAATCAGTGATTATTACATAATTTGGTGGTGTAAACAAGCAATTGTGGAACATAGAAGAAGGTTCTTTGTTCTACTCAGAGGCTTTAAAGACAATCTGAATACTCTGTCTTAAAATTGAATTATACAGGGGGATGTGCTATGGAAGGACATTCCAGACAAAAGTAACCAGTATGAAGAAAAAGTGCTTACTAATTTTACTATAGCATTTAGTATACAAGGAGATTTAAGAGAAGATTAAGAACACTAGTGTAGCACTGTAGAATAAGCAATGGACTGCTAACCACAAGGTCGGCAGTTCAAACCCATTTGGAAACTCTATTCATGGTTTTTATGAGTCAGAACCAACTCAACGGCACTTAACAACAAATAGCAGTAACAATCGTGATCAGACTGTCTATTTTTAATGAATCTGGATCATAATTCCATAGTCAAAATAAATAATTCAAAATGAATACTATGAATAGATATCTATGAACCAGAATAAGAATTTTTTTTTAAATGATTTTTAAACTCACAAATCCTGTGTTTGTGTGAGCAGACTAGCATGTGAACCATCCCACCAACCTGCCTTAGTGCATAAATGCCCAGCCCAGGTCATTCTCGCCCACCTGCGCCTTGCCTAGAGCTAAGCATCATAACCCTGCTTACCCTCCTCCTCTCCTCTCTCATTGCCCAAGGCCCTCCTCTCTGCTCAATGGCTGGCCCACAGTCACACCCTGATAGTGGATAATGAGGATAGGGGACGTGATGTGGTTACAAGTTACATGAATGACAGATAACAACAACTCTAGTGATGCAACTGCCTTGATGGCCCATCCCCCTGCAGTGCTGGCCAGCCAGTGTGGACTCTGGGGTCATTTTGATGTCACCCTTTCTGTCATCATCAACAGATATAGTCCATCTACCCCCTTTTACCCCCTAGTGATGTCACTGTCAAAACACGCTCTTTCCTTGGTCCAGATGTTGTCTGGACTAGGTGTGAATGTGCAATATGAGGTTCTCCAAAGTGGAGTACAACCATGGTATTCAAAGTAATTCCCTTATCATGGCCTCTTCAATCGGATTTCAGATCCAAAGAGGCATTGTGCCACCTTTCACAGTGAGGCCTTTGCTGTTGTTGCTACTATTCCAAAGCTGAGACACTTGACAATTGCCCGCCAACAACCCTTAAACCTCAGCCACCAAAGAAGTCTACAAAATTCCTCAGGTCTTGAGAAGTTCTGTCTTCATCACTCCCTGAATCCCAAATGCAACCCCACCTTCTATGGGCTGTGAATATTTCTAGAGGCTGAATATGAACAACACTGCCAGGCTGTCGTCCACAACCTAGATAAGGTAGCCACCTTAAGGGCCATTTATAGACAGTCAGGACTGAAGAGTTCCTTGATTCCTTTCACATCCATGCAGAAGACCCTAGATTGGAAGAGTCACACTATGAATAGGACCCATTTACAGGGCTGCCACAAGTACTTCCAGCGACAACCTGAAAGACCATAAGAATGGAAGACATTGAGCAGACAAGTTCCAGCAATTCCAATCTCAGTCAATCATTCTTTAAAAATCTGTTGCAGGGGCCCTTTGAGAAGGGAGCTGCTTGCTGTGTTGGCTTGATCTAGACATGAGTATGGTAGATAGCTATCATGTGGTGTCTATTTTTAAAGATCTCCTGGGTCTCACCTGAGCTACTGAGTCTGAGGATGTGGATGTACCTACATACTGAATGGATCCAAGTTTACTCCCCCTTCCAATAGGTTTGAGCCTTGTAACCCACTGCTCACACTGCTGTTGGAAATCCATTCACTATAGTGAGATTTTTGCCATAACTGAGTGTGTTGGAATGAGTGCATATCTGAGGCAATCTCACTAACACCAAGCGAGAATGGCATAGCCTAAAGGAAGTATCTTTCCAAAGAGTTGCCCTCCTGCTAGTCATTCAAAGATACCCTCAGCTTTCAAATTTGTTCTTGGAGCCATGATCGCATCTGAGCCCACTGTCCAGCAGATCTCAGGAAGCGCTTGCTTTCTTAGAAAATTGTGAAAATCTTCCCACAAATTGAATGTCTGCCAAGGTATGCTTGCCAGCACACACACCTCAAGCACACAAAGGGATAAGGCACACGGGAAAAGAAGGTTCAGTGCTTCTCCATCTGCAAGACTCCTAAGTCACAACCTCCTCCCAGACCAAAAGGATACTCAGAGCTTCCAATATTGGACCCTTTGCAAATGACTCACTGCTATCAAGTAGATTCTGACTCATAGCAGCCTATAGTTCAGGGTAGAACAACTCCAAAGGATTTCCTAGACCGTAGATCTTTACAGGAGCAGACAGCCTCCTCTTTCTCCCCAGGATCAGCATATCCTGCACTTCACTAATGAGGAGTCCCAAATTGACTTATGTCAAGTAAGCTCTTTCCACTTCTCCAAACTCTATTGAATGCTGATATAAGCAATAAAGTCATGCTAAGCACAGTTCAGTGTCCTAGGATAGCCCTAGACCTCAAGCAATGGCAGGGTCCTATACCCCAATAAGAAACAGGCAGTCAATTGTCAAGCATTCCAAATATAATAACTGACATTTCATCTCTTTAACAGAGATCTGGGGGTCCCATAACAAGCAACTTTTAATGGCTCTAGTAGACACCAGGGCCAAGGTAATATTGATTCTCAGTTATTCTAAATGAATTCATGGCGTCCTCATTGACATTGATAGAGGAGAGGATGGATTGAATACCAACATTGAAGTCGTGCCAACAATAGTGAGGTTGGCCCAAGATCAGGCAGTATTTCATTCTGCTGTGCATAAGGTCACTATGAGTCAGTACCGACTCAATGGCATGTAACAACCACCACTTTTATTGGCATCATATTTTTGGTTATGTATGTCCCTGTGGTGGTGGTGGTGGTGGTGGTGTACTAACCTCAGCCAGCCACTTTCTGACCATGAGCACAATTATGTCAAGTCTTTTGCCTTCACTCTCAGCTGAACAGTCTCCAGTCTTCTTGCCCATGCCCTTCTGAATCACCAATGCTCCCCAGCATTGACTCTTAGGGCATAGAGTCAGAAACCCATCATCACCCAGGATATGTTAAAAGATGGTGTCCTGGTTCCGACATTTTGCTGTTTTAATTTCCCAATCTGACCCATCCTTAAGGTGTGCTGTTGTGATTAAGTGTTATTGAGTTGGCTCGAACTCATAGTGACCCCTATATACAATAGAATAAAACATTGCCTGGTCCTGTGCCATCCTCACAAATTTTGCTATGTTTCAGCCCATTCATCTCATTGAAGACCTTCCTCTTTTTTGTTTACCATCTACTTTATCAAACATGATGTCTTGTTTCCCCCTTATAACGTGTCCAAAGTACATGAGACAAAGTCTCATGATCTTTACTTCTAAGGAGCATTCTGGTTATATTTCTTCCAAGATAGATATGTTTGTTCTTTGGCAGCCCATGGTATAATCAATATTCTTCACCCAAACCATAATTCAAGTATACCAATTCTTCTTAGGTTTTCCTGGTTCATTGTCCAAATTTCACATGCATATGCATGTGACAGTTTGAAAGACCATGACTTGGTGCTGACTTATGGAAGAGATTGTAATTGCAATGAAAAGATGAGTGTAAAACTGATGTTCTCCCATGTAAACTATCATGCAATTTACAATTTAAGACTTAAAAAAAAAAAAAAAAAGACCATGGCTTGGGTCAAGTATACCTTAGTCCAAAAAGTGATATGTTCACATCTTAATACTTTAAAAAATAGATATTTTGCAGCAGATATGACCAATGTAATACATAGTTCATTTATTGACCTTTGCTCCCATGAGTGTTGATTGTGAAGCCAAGTAAAATGATATCTTTGACAACTAATATTTTCTCCATTTATCATGCTCTGTTTATTATCATTAATGTAGCAATAAGGAAATGCCGCCTAACCATTGATTATCACATTTTAAACAAGAAAGTTTATTCCATTAAGTTATCCCTGTCTGACATTGTTAACACCGTATCAACTTGGAATAGTATTCAAAACTTTGGGGCACAGAGGAATTATTGATCTGGCTAACATACTTTACCTGAGTACCCATCATACCTGAAAACCAATCCCAGTTTTTCTTTACCATTGAAGGCCAACATGTACCTTCATGTTGGAGTTAGAAGTCTGTGCAACTCCCAACAGTCCTTCATGAAGTCTATGGACCAAACACCAGGTAAGCTGTTATCCATGGGCCATGGTAACAAAGTAGGTTGCTATTGCTCTTAAATGCCGTTGAGTCAGTTCTGACTCACAGCAAGCCTGTACAGCATTTCTGGGGAGTGCTGGTGACTTTGAACTTCCAGTCTTGTTGTGCTAACCAACCAATGGTCCAGTGTTTTATTCTACATTGCCACACCAGGTATAGCAGAAAAGTATTGACTATATTACTTAGCAGATAAAAGGCTAAGCTGTTAATATTTCAAAGGACATCAAGTACTCACGGTTTGGGAATTTTTTCCAGTATCCAGAAAGCCTTTTCTACTAACACTTAAAGGTAGACTCTGACTGAACCTACTTACATAAACAAGTAGAGACTTTAATACATCTCCCTAAGAAACAGGGAATTAACAATCACAAAGTTCATTTGTTTCAGGCTCTCACCACCCATTGCTCTTGATTCAGACCAGAGCAACATCATTTGTGACACTCTCAAGAGTTAGGCCCAAATTCAGTATTATACAATGATGAAACTAACTTGGAGTTAAGTCTGCTACTCTCTAACACACACCTACCAAGTATAAGAGGGGTCCCTCTGGGGAGCTACCACCTTTCTAATAAAGATAACTACAATGGCACGATTCAACTCCTGCCTGCCACATTATGTGACTATCACAAGCCTCTAATGCCTCTCACACACAACCAAAAACCAACACCAAACAAACTTCCATCAGTGGATTCTGACACTCTATATTGGGTTTCCAAGACCATAAATATTAGGGGAAGGTGGAGCACAGGGCAGGGATTAGACACAGGAAAGTTTGGTTGCTGGGGAGGGGGCCAATATACAAGGAGGGAGAGGGAAATGGAAGAACAAAGCAGATGGGAGAACAATTAGGCATGCTTGAATGGGCTAAGTGAGACAGAGATAAAGAATGATGTATGCACAACCTTAGAACTACAGGGCTCTGGGATACAGAGATTGAGTCATGCTTGGAATGGGGAAAAGGGGGGAATAATGTTAAGATGCTTGGCTGTCTTTTGAATCTTGGTCTTCCTTGCATTATAATATAAAATAGACACTGGAGGGGGAGAGAAAGGAATAGTCAGAAACATCACCATAGAAAGCATGTAAGTCTGTCTTCTGCCTATAACTGATTGGAATACCTAAAACGGGGCTACAATGTGCCCAGTGAAGGAGGCTTCCTGCAGAGCCTTTTGCAATACATAAGACTATAGGTAGAAGCCTGAACCACATCCAGATCTCCAGAGATGGGAAATTTCCACTTGAAAGGACGAGCAGACCAGCCTGGAGCGGCTAGAAGAACAGAAGGTACTTCTTGAAAGAAAGACCTACAGGAAAAATGCAAAACAATAGAGGCAGATGGACTGTTACTACAAGAACAAACAAGTTGCTTGCCCAGGAAACATCAAGGCAAGTGGTCGGGTTCCCTCAGTGCAAACCCCCTTCCAAGACTAAGACTCAACAGAAATACACGCTCTGATTGGTGACCACACTCATCACCGATAGGGGGAAGAGAGGTAAAAGCAGCAATGAAGTGGCAAGCTAAGCCTTACAATGTTCAGTGGGCTTCTGTGGACCCAGGTGGAGACCTGGTTGGCCAGCAGTATGGGGAGACCCAGGGACTCTTGGGTCCAGAGTCAATGGCGTGGCCACAGAGGACTAGAGTGGAGAGAGAAGCTATCAGCCGATAGGAAGAGAGGGCATATGCATAAGAACACCCACACTTGCAGATGGTACCCACTTGACCTGGCTTCGATGACTGGATGATCAGAGCTCAACCAGGAGAAGAAAGAAGAGGAAAAAAAGAGTAATCTGATACAATTTGATGAACTTGACCTACACCTATGGATGCGGTAACTCAAAAGAGGGAACAAATCCTTACAGCAAGAATCATTCCCACCCCTCCACACACAGATTAGACAGAGATGAGCAACTTGGACATTGGATACCCAAAATGGGGGGTTGGGGGGACACTACAAAGGCAAGAAGTGACTGGTTTACAAGCTTTCAAGAGGGGACCTAGAGCCAAGGGGCATGGAGGAAGGCAGAATCTCCAGTGAGTACTATCCAATCTGTCTAGGTGGAGCTGATGAAATGAAACGCAGATGGGTCACTTGTGATACAATAGTGAATAATTGTTATCAGGACTGATTTTGAGGGTTGGAAATGTAAAGATAGACGTTTTATAGCAAGAAAGGGAGTGATTAACTCTCCAGTCTAGGAGTGGAGGTCTCTAGGCCCATCAACGGAGAAGAGCCGAGAGCGGGACCCTACCCAGAAAAGCAGCGAGGCCCGAGATAGAGGCAGAGATGATGACTTTGGATCCAGAGAGGAAGAAGGACTGTGTGATGAAGACTTGGGGGGGGGGGGGGAAGAGGGGGTGGTTTGTAGGGTATACCCTTTGGTTGGTTGATGATGCATGGAGGGGATTGGAACCATGGCAATGAAACGATATATGACAAAATTAATGTAAAACTAAAGTTCTCGCATGTAAACTGTCATATAATACACAATAAAACATTAAAAAATTTAAAAAGACCATAAATATTTACAGGAGAAAATTGTCTCTTTTTGTGCCAATGGAGTAGCTGGTGGGTTTGAACTGACAACCTTGTAGTTAGCAGCCCAATGCCTACCCCACAGGACTACAAAAGCTATTTCTCTCATGCCTAGGAACCAGGAAAAGATAATGCCCCTGAATGTCCTATCATCCATCCCATTTGAAAGTATGGCCTGCTGTACTAGTCTTAATAGAAGGAGCAGCTGCAGACTCTGGATTCAGGGAGGGAGAGGGGCTGTGGACTGGTGGCCGGGGGGCAGGTGTGTGGGGTATACCCTTTGATTGTTTGATGTTGCATGCAAGGATTGTGAGCATTGCAATGAAACAAAACACAATAGGAGGAATGTAAAGATAATGTACACCCGTGTAAACTAACACATAATTCACAATACAAACTTAAAAAAACAAAACCTTGTGCCAAGTGATCCCAAATAGTGGCCAAAGCATAGGAAGGCCCTACACCCCTCCTTACCATGATCAATCCTCTCCCTGAACCAGGAATTCCCACCACCCCAGTGTGGCACTATGCAATAAAGCACTGGACTGCAAGGTTGATTGGAACCACAAGGTCCACAGTTCAAACTCACCATCCACTCCTTGGAAACGCTATACTATGAGGCTGCTATGAGTCAGAACCAACTTGATGGCACTTAACAACAACAAAATGCCAAAGCAAACTGCACCAGAGATTTCTAAACTGGTAAGTGTATGTTGCCTTGGATACCATCTAGTATACAGCAGAATGCAACAAGATAATACAAATTAATGTCTCATTTTGGTCTTCTGCCTTCTAGAAAAATTCTTTCATCCATTAAAAGAAATGTCATCCAATGGCTCAGAGACCAGCACCTACAGGGATCCCTGAGATCGTGCTGGAGCTGTACAGTCCTCACCATACTACCTACCCTGTATGCCATGTCACCTGGGCAATTCTTCTATTCATTCACTTGCACCATGGTGAGATTGAAAGGAAATTAATATTAAATTAATATTAAATATAATATTTAAAAACATTTAGTATTGGGTACATGCCCACAGCTACCCCAAGAACAGGTACTTCACTGAAAATATGAAAAATACACCTGGTGAGAACTTGGACATGCTTTAGAGTTTGAAATCTGAAGGCTTTTTTTTTGGCCTGGGAATGGCTACAGCCAGGTAAAGCTTAGTTCCATCTTGTGACTAGATTTAATGATTCAGATGCCAGATTTTCTTGAGTACCTCATGCACCTAACACCAACAACTTTTTGCCTGTGAAAGTTTGGCATAAGATGGGAAGGTCTTCAAATCACCTCTCAGTACTTCTCAGAGGAGGAGCCTCCCTGATGATCGGCACTCTGAACACTGCTGAACTGCCTGGTGTGCCGTATGTGGTCAGACTCCAAGCTGCTTTATCCCGTAAGTGCCAATGTATATAAAGGCTTCAAAAACTTCAAGGATTAATGAAATTGAAAGGTAACAATTTTTGCATGAATTTCTGAAGCCCCCTTGTGCAGCATTGATGTGCATGGGAATCTTACTGTTTTCCATCATCCTTAAACCACAAAAGTGGGAGCTGTCTTATTACAAACATTGCCTTGGCCTACAAAACCTACATTCTCATATCCAAAAGGAAATTCCCTCTTTGTCTTAACCTAGGGTAAATTGGGCTTCTTTCACTTGAAACTAAAATTTTCCCAAATAGTACAAACTACTAGTGCCTCCAGTAGAGCATTAATTTAGCTTTTCATCTTATCCAGACTTTTTTTTTTCTCTTCTCTTATTTTGCTGTGGCACTATGGGTTACTACATTGGACTGCAATGTCTGTTTGAACCATGAGGTCAATGGTTCAAACTCACCAGCTGCTCCTCAGAAACCCCAAACAGGGTTGCTATGAATTGGAACTGACTCAACAGCGCTTAACAACAACAACAACATAAGCAAACATCAATGTAGAAAGAATTTGGAGCAGGCCTTAGTATTGTATTGCTGAAATAAATACAATTCAAATGGGCAAAAATAGTCCATTTGTAGAGTTTTCTCCTTTATTTTAAACTCTGAGAAAAGAAAGTAGATATTGTGTAGTACATCATTTCAAATTTTTTGAACAGTGGACCTCACAATTTACCAAGTTACCATTCGAAGAATAAGACTAAAGCTACGATTTTCCATAATGATCACACATATACACACAGACACTCGTAAGTTTTCAGAATTTCTTAAATCTTAGACTTTCTCTTATAAGAATTTTTCATATAAGAATAAACACCACTTACTAATTCAAAACAATATAATAATCATATATTTTTAATGAAATATAATAGAAAAACACCTAAGAATTAAGAAATAATTTATGTTAATTTCCTTTTTGTTATTCATATAGTACCTATACAATTTTTTTAAAATAATAAAAGTGTAAGTTCACAATATTTTACTTAAAAGATCTTCTATTACAATTCATTGTGCTATTCTTGGTAAACTGAAGGGTCAACAAAAATGAGGAAGACCCACAATGAGATGTATCGACATTGTGGCAGCAGCAATGGATTTAAGCATAACAACAATTGTGAGGATAATACAGGACCAGGCAGTGTTTCATTCTGTTGTACTTAGGATCACTGTGAGTGGGAACCAATTTAATGGCACCTAACAGAACAGTACTAGAGGGAATCACTAAGTCACTGGTACTCTTGCTGTTAGGAGCCATCGAGTCTGTACCAACTCAGAGTGACCTTATGCACAGCAGAACGAAACACTGCCCGATCCTGGGACAAGCTCACTATTGCTGCCACACTTGAGCCATAGATGCTGCCACTTTGCCAATCCATCTCACTGGGGGTCTTCCTCTTTTTCTCTCACCCTCCACCCTACCAAACATGATATCCTTCTCCAGCAACTGGTCCCTCCTGACAATATGTCCGAAGCATGAGAGATGAAGTTTGGCCATCCTGGCCTCCAAGGAGCACTCTGGCTGCACTTCTTCCAACACAGATCTGTTGGTTCTTTTGGCAGCCCATGGCACTTTTAACTTTCTCCTGCAGCACCATAACTCAAATGCATCAATTCTCCTATGGTCTTCCTTATTCACTGTCCAGCTTTCGCATGCATATGAAGTTATTGAAAATACCATGGCTTGGGTCAGGTTTACCTTAGTCTTTAAGCTGACATCTTTGCTCTTCAATACTTTAAAAAGGTCTTGTGCAGTAGATTTGCCTAATGCAATACATTGTTTGATTTCTTGACTGCTGCTTCCATGAGTGTTGATAGTTGATCCAAGAAGAATGAAATCCTTGACAACTTCAATCTTTTCTCCATTGATAAGAATATTGTTGATTGGTCCAGTGGTAAAGATTTTTGTTGTCTTTACATTGAGATGCAATCCATACTGAAAGCTGTGCTCTTTGTTCTTCATCAGGAAATATTTTTAAGTCTTCTTCACTTTCAGTAAGCAAGGGTGTATCAGCTGCATATCGCAGGTTGTTAATGAGTATTCCTCCAATCCTGATGCCACTGGTATAATTCTTCTAAATTCCTATTGTGTTTCTAAAATGTGGAGCCCTTTGAACTGCAATGCTTTGTTTTAAAACAAAATTAAACAAACACTTTTCATGAGTACTGTGTGAAAAGAATGTCAGAATCATGTGAAGATCACAGAAACAACTGCACATGCAAATAATGAGCACCACCATGTACATTGTGTTCCAATTCAAAGAACAGTCATAACAGCGGCATTGATTTCTCTTTTCCGTACTTCTTAATTGTTATGTGCTCATTTAGCTTTTACAACAATCCTATAAAGTATGTAGAGTTGATATTAATATCTTGATTCATTAAAAATGATAACCATGTTCCACAGATCCAATTAGTTTCCAGCCTACTTGTACAGTCATGGGTACTCATAAAAGCCCTAGTCATAAATGATAGCGTTTTAAAGGAACAACACTTATAAATGTAAATTTTGTTTGTCAGGACATAAATGACATAAGGAATGGTTTAAAAAAAAAGAAAGAAACAGAATTCAGAACATAAAGATCCTTAGGTTATTCTTAAAACAATAAATATAACAGAATGCTCTTGGTAGAAATCATATAGACACTATTTTTTTTTTTTTTTCAAATAAACTGTCTCCTCACAGCTATCCATCTTTTTACTATCACTTGCAGCAAGGGAGTCTTGGCACATCTGAGAAATCATAAAATAAATCCACAAATATAAAATTTAATGAGAAATCAAATAACATAAACCAATCTCATAAAAAAGAAATGAGGAAATGAAGTAAAAAACAGTCAAGAAAAAAATCTGACTTTAGTGCTCTTGATGGTTTGCCATTTCACAGTCTGCTATAAAAATCACTATTATTAATAGATCCAAGATTGAAATATTTGAGAATGGAAGAGGAGATTGCCAGAGTTAGTATTTTTTGTTGGCTTGATTATATAATTTACCCAAAGGGGTATTTGGGGTACTAGAACCATACTATAAAAGATCAAGTAAATTTTCAACAAATTTTGTATTATATATTTCATTACTAAAAGTAAAATGTAGTGTAATAATGGTACAAATTCTGAATAAAAGAATGCTTCACACACAACATATGATGTACAAGAAAGCCCTCTAGTGTATCAGTCAGGACATTTGGATTTGTATTCCATCTTTCTATTGGATTATTGCTAATGTGACCTCAACAAGGTTGAGCCCTGTCTTTTCTTATTTATAAAATATACTTATATTAACAAACTTAAAATATCAAAAATAAAAGCAATAATAGGCAAAAGAATGAAAAAGACTGTACAGAAATATTTCTAAAAAGTACAATTCAGAACATGTCTGAATTGTGCAAGAGAGGGGTCTTCTAATAATAATGATGGTACTGGATATTTATTCAATGAATATTTATTCCGAGCTTACCATAATACCTGTATTAGGTACTAGATAGTACTATCATCTATTCTGCCAAAAAGCCAACATTGAAATATGCAATTTCTAGTACATCCAGACACCACCAAGTATTGCTATACAATTTAAAGGCCCCATTCAATGTAGGTACTAGATATATTTTTTAACATTTTTCTGATTAAAAAAGCAATGATTATGCATTTTTAAAAACTGGATTCTAAAAAAATATTATTAGGAGAAATTAAAACTCACTTAAAACATCATCAATGAGTGATAGCTATTATTAATACATATCTAAGTTGTTGTCCTTAAATGCTGTCAAGATACTTTTAACTCATAACAACCCTGTATAGTGTTTCCAAAGAGCAGTTGGTAGGTTTGAACTGTTGACCTTGTTCTTCAAACTGGCCTTGTGATCCAATGCATTATCCTGCAGTGCAACATCAGGACTTGTGCTGTAATTTTTATTAATATGATATGTGTACATATTGAAAAGTCAAATACTTCTAAAATTTTCTCAATGAATAATAGTCTTCTGTCTAGCCCTTCACAATATCCAGTTTCAATATCTAATCACTTGTAATACACTTAGTATTTATCTTCACATATCTAAAAAGTAAATATTTATGGTTATTTATTGGTTAATCAGTATACTCAATAATCAATTTATTAATTAATCAACATTGATTTCATTTTATTTGACATCAAAATTGAAGAGTCACACCTATCCTCTCTTTTTTTCTTCCACATTCCTTTTGTCTGGATTTTCTATTTCTCTTCTAATACATTATCACAAGCAGTGGCATTACAAACACAAATTTGTTCTCTCACTGGTAGGCCAAACTCAGTAGGATGTGCTGACTTCTATGTTCTAAGTGACATGAGGCCAAAACCTGATGTTACAAACCTGGAAGCTCTAAGGGAGAATTCACTTCCAGACTCATTCGGGCTCTTTATAAAATTCAGTTCCAATGTGGCTGTAATCTGAGATTCCCATTTCCTTGATAGCTGTCAACTGGGAACTATCTTTAACTCCTAGATGCATCTCTCTAGTCCTTGCACATAACTCTCTTCATCTCAGAACCAGAACCACAAAGGTGTGAACACTAGGAAGCAAGTATCATTGTGAATTTCCTTAAGGCTGTCTGTCACAGCCCACCATCCAGGCCCTCATTGATTTATAACCATCCCACATGCAAAATACATTTACCTCCTCCCAAGTTTCCCAACAGTCTCTTTCCATTCAGCATCTGCTCAAAGTTTAAAGTTTCATCATCTTGATCAGGTCCAGGTGCAGAAAGGACTCAAGGGTATAACCCATTAAATATAGTTATTAGGGCAAATTTCATCTCTAAATTTATGCAACTAAAGAAACAATTGATCTTTCCCTGACACACCCATCATACAGTGATGAGATGATCATACAATAATAGCTATAGATATTCTGATTCAAACATTAAGAAAATAGAAAGTCAACAGGAGTCACTGGTAAACAGCAGTTGTGAAATCCAGCCAGTCAGGTACTAGTCCTTCCTGATAACGTGTCCAAAGTATGACAGATGAAGTCTTGCCATCCTGGCTTCTAACAAACATTCTGGCTGTACTTCTTCCTATGCAGATTTGTTTGTTCATCTGCTAGTCCATGGCACGTTTAATATTTTTCTCCAATGCCATAATTTAAATGCATCAATTCTTCTATGGTCCAACTTGACATGTATATGAGTCTACTGAAAATATCATGACTTGGGTCAGGCATTTCTTAGTCCTCAACTCACATCTTTGTTCTTAAACAATTTAAAGAGGTCTTGTGCAGTAGATTTGCATATTACAATACACTGATTTATTGGCTGATGCTTCCATGAGTGTTGATAGTGGATACAAGCAAAATGAAATCTTTGACAACTTCCATCACTTTTCCATTAATCGTGATGTTATTTATTGGTACAGTTATGAGGATATTTGTTGGTTTGTTTTTGTTTTTTGTTTTTTTTTTTTACAGTAAGGTGTAGCACATACCAAAGTCTTTGATATTCATCAGTATTTTAAGTTCTCTTCCCTTTCAACAAGCAAGGTTGTATTAACAAGCAAACATTTCACATGTTGTTAATGAGTCTTGATCCTCTAAACTTGATCCCACTTTCTTCTTCATACAATCAATTTCTCAGGTTATTTTTTTCAGCATACAGATTGAATAAGTATGGTGAAAGAATGCAACATTGGTACACACTTTTCCTGATTTAAAAGCATCCAGTGCCCCCTTGTTCTGTTGGAACGACTGCTTCTTGGTCTATGTACAGGTTCCTCTTGAGCACAACTAAGAATCCCAGAATACTCATTCTTCGCAATATTGCCCATAACTTGTCATGATCTAAACAGTTGAAAGCCTTTGATTAATCAATAAAGCACCAGTAAATCTCTTTCTGATACTCTCTGCTTTTAGCCAAGATCCAGCTGATGTCGACAGTGATATTTCTCATTCCAAATCCTTGTCTGAAAATGGCTTGAACCTCTGGCAACTCCCTGTCAATATACTATTGCAGCTGTTTTTATATTATCTTTAGCAACATTTTACTTGCATGTGGTATTAATTATATTGTCAGATGATTTTCTCTTTCCATTGGGTCACCTCTCTTTAGAATGGACAGAAATATGGTTCTCTTCCATTCAATTGAATAAGGAGGTTGTCTTCCAAATTTCTTGGCATAGATGAGAGAGTGCTTCCAGTATTGCATAAATTTGTTGAAAGATTTCAATTTGTATTTCATGAATTCCCAGAGTCTTGTTTTAAGCCACTGTCTTCATTGTATCTCAGAATTTTTCCTTCAGTACCATTGAGTTTTGATCATATGCTACCTCTTGAAAAGGCTTAACATCGACCATTTCCTTTTGGTACAATGACTTCATTCTTTCCTTCTTCTTTTGACACTTTCTGTATCATTCTATATTTTTTCCTGTAGAATCCTTCAATGTTTCAAGTTGAGCCTTGGATTTTTTCCTTAGTTCTTTCAATTTAAAAAATGTTGAGTGAGTTCTTCCCTTTTGGTCTTCTAACTCCCAGTCTTCTCGCATTTCGTTATAATGCTTGACTCTGTCTTCTTGAGTTGGCCTTTGAAATTTTCTGTTCAGCTCTCTTACTGCTTTCATTTCTTATGCTGGAGAACAAATTTCAGAGTCTCTTCTAACATCCATTTTGGTCTTTTTCATCTGTCTTGTCTTCTTATTGACCTTTTGCTTTCTTTCTGCATGGTATTCTTGATATCATCCCACAACTCTTCTTGTCTTCAGTCAATATCTAATGTATTAAATCTGCTTTTGAGATGATCTCCAAATTCCAGTGGGTTATGTTCAAGGTCATATGTGGGCTCTTGTGGCCTTGTTTTAATTTTCTTCAGCTTCAGCCTGAACTGTCATAGAGAAATTTATGTCCTAGCCCACAGTCCGATCCTGGCCTCGTTTTGGCTGATGCCATGAAGCTTTTCTAGGAGCTCTGGTAGTGTAGTGGCTACGAATCTGGCTGCTAACCTCAAGGTCAGCAGTTCGAAATGACCCGTTGTTCCATGGGAGAAAGATGAGGCTTTCTGCTCCCATAAAGATGTTTAGCCTTAGAAACCCTGTGCAGGGTCTTTATGAGTCAGAACTGACTCAACAACATGAAGCTTTTCTACCATCTCTTCCCATTGTTGTTGTTGTTAAGTGCTGTCAAGTCGATTCCGACCCAAAGCGACCCTGTCTAGGGTTTCCAAGGAGCAGCTGGTGAGCTTGAACCACTGACATTGCAGTTCAAATGTCTTTGCAGTCTGACGCATTAGCTCACAGCGCCACACCAGGACTTCTCTCTTCCCATAGATGTAGCTAATTTGGTTTCTGTGTATTCCACCTGGGGAAGTCCATGTGGCTACCATATTTTATGTGGTTTTAAAAAGGTATTTGTGATGAATAGGTTATTGGACTTTTAAAATTCTACCATGTGGTCTCCAGCATCTTTTCTATCACCAAGGCCATATTTTGGAAACTGATGTTTCCTCTTTGTTTCCAACCTTTGCATTTCAATAACAGTATTTTTTAATACTATTTTAGAACTAAAAAGTTGATCATGCTAGTGTGCCATTGGGTCAATTCCACCTCATAGTAACCCTGTATAGGATTTCCAAGGCGGTAAATCTTTAAGGGAGCAGAAAGTCTCATCTGCGTTTGGTAGATTTGAACTACTGACCTTGTTGTTAGCAGTTTAACATGTAGCAACTATGCTACCAGGGATCCTGAAGAAATTAATTGAATTCTTCAATTTCATCATTACTGACTTTAGAGGTTGGGGCATAAATTTGAGTAACAGTGGTATTAACTGGGCTTCCTTGTAGGCATATGGATAGTATCCTATCACAGACAGTATTATGCTTAAAGAAGATCTTGAAATGTTATTGTTGATGATAAATGTGATACAATTTCTCTTCAATCATTAGCATATGATTGTCAGATTGAAAATGGCCAATCCCAGTCCATTTCAGCTCACTAATCCTTAGGATATAGATCTTTATGTGTACCATTTAATTTTTGATATCTTTCCATTTTCCTACATTCATACTTCATACTTTCCATGTTATGAGTATTAATGGATATTTACAACTGTTTCTTTTCATTTTGAGTTGTGCCCCATCAGTAAATGAAGGTTCTGAAAGTTTTACTCTATTCACATCATCTTGGTCAACTCTACATTGAGGAGGAAGCTCTTTCCCAATCATATTTTATTTGTCACCCAACCTGAGGGGCGTATCTGCAACTACCAGAGATAATATATTCTTTTAACACTGACAAAAAGTCATTGTGATTTTCAAAACATATTCTCAATCACACGTTAGTAGTTTAGCATTTCTATTTGTGGTGCTGAGGGTTAATGCGCCAGACTACAAAGCCATTTGAACTACAAGGTCAGCAATTTAAGCTCACCAGCTGCTCTTCAGAAACCCTATACAGGGTCGCTATGGGTTGGAATAGACTCGATGGCACTTAACAACAACAAATGATCTCTAAGATGACCCAAGACACCATATAACTGTGCAGTCTTTACAATTATGAATGTTTCTACAATGATCAGTTCCCGTAGCCATGTGAATTCTCAAAGATTAGTACTCTGAATTGAATGTCATGCTGCCACCAGAGATGATTTGATTGCTATGAGGTCATTATATGCTTAGGGTTAGCCATTTGTTGTTTGTTCCAGACGAGGAAAGTACTTTTCTCTTCCTTGAAAATATGGATCAACCATAACCCACTGACTCCCTTTGACCGGGAGATGAGAAAGAGTAAAGGAAGAGCTGGTTAGTCCAAAGTGTGGTGAGACCTGGGGACACCTGAGCCCATGGACAAGAACATAGCCACAGAGGGCTAGAGATGAGAGTGAAGCATCCAGCTGATATGAAGTGAGGGTAGATGAGAACACCCAAACTTGCAGACAGTACCCATTTGACCTAACCTTGATGGCTTGATAATCAGAACTTGACTAAAGGAAGATTAATTTTTTTTTAAATATATATAAAGGAGCTCTGGTAGCGTAGTGGTTACGAATCGGGCTGCGAACCTTAAGGTCAGCGGTTCGAAACTACCAGCCATTCCGCGGGAGAAAGATGAGGCTTTCTACTCCCGTAAAGATTTACACCCTTGGAAACCCTGTACAGGGTCGCTATGGGTCGGACCCGACTCGATGGCACTTAACAACAACAACAAAGGAAACAAGAATAAATTGTTATAATCTGATTAACCTGACTTATACTCATGGAGGAGGTAACTCTAAATACCAACAGAGAGGGAATGGGTCTTCGCTTCAAGTATCAATGCTATCCCCTCTGTACATAGGGTAGATTGGAATGGGTAACTTAGACGTTGCCTACCTAAAATGATAGAGCGATAAAGGCACGAAGTGACTGGCTTACCAGGTTTCAAGAAGGAGTATAGTTTAAGAATGTGGGGATTGTGGAGAAAAAAGAGTTCCCACTGAATAGTTTTCAACTTGTCTAGATGGGTCTGGTGAAAAGAGATGGGGATAAGAGTCGTGTGATTCAATAGTGAATAATTGTCATCATGACTAGTTGCGACTGTCACAATTGTAAAGGTAGAAACTTTGTAACAAAAACAGATGCGTGGTTAATCTTACAGTCCAGAAACAGAGGACCATCAAGGGGGAAGAGCACAAGCAGAATGCGGGACCTTATCCAGAGAAGCAGTGAACCAGAGAAGGAGGCAGAAGTGGGGTTGTGGAGCGAGGGAGTAGCTGAGGACTCTAGATTCATGGAAAGAGAGGGACTAATATCTGGTGGCTAGTAGACTGACTTTCAGAATGTGCCCTTTAGAGGTGTAAATTATTATATATGCCTGAGTGTTTTGTGGGTTTTGTTTTTTGTTTAAAAAAAAAAAAAAGCTAAAGTGAATAGAGAGAAATACTGTTAACAGATGGTACATGGAGGGGATTATAATCATTGTAATGAAACAAGGCTTATGATTTGTTGAATGTAAAACTGACAGTCTGCCCTGTAAACTTTCACTCAATCCACAATAAAAACCTTAAAAGATAAATTAATTTAAATAAAAGCGTATAACCTATAAAATTGAAAAAGAAATGGAAAGAAAATCAAAGCAAAGCAGAAAAGAGAAAAGCAGAAAAACAAAAAATAAATAAAAACCTCCTTTGAATGATATAATTATTTATTTTTGCAGCAGTGATGAAAAGACCAGTGAATGCAGAACAATCCTCATCACACAAATGAAAATTCTTGAATCTGTTCCTTGAAATAACATTTATTTAAAGCTATTCCACTGTTTATTTCTTATGTCTCTGACGTTTTCCTCACAAGTTAACATCTGGTTGCTCCTTGACACATATGGTACATTTTACCTTGGGGTTTGGTTTGATGTTTGTTTTGTCTGTTTTGGGTGTTTTATTATTTTTTTTGTCAACTCAAATTTAAAATACATATTTATAATTCAGATGCTTCTCCCATGATTCAAGAACTAGTTCAAATATTTTAAGAAATCTTCAAGAAATTTAAACTCTTTGTTGATACTTCTGTTCTCTACCCACTGAAAAAAATGAAGCCCACTACCTTCTAGTCATTCTTACGCATAGTGAGCCTACATAGGGTTTCCGGGACTCTAAAACTTTACAGATGCACACAGCCTTATCTTCTCCCACAGAGTGTTTGGTGGGTTTCAACCACTAGCCTTGCATTTGTTGTTGTTGTTGTTTTGTGCCATAGAGTCGGTTCCGACTCATAGCGACCCTACACAGGGTTTCCGAGGCTATAAATCTTTACAGGAGCAGACCGCCTCATCTTTCTCCCGCGGAACTGCTGGTAGTTTCAAACTGCTGACCTTGCGGCTCGCAGCCCTATTCGTAACCACTACGCTACCAGAGCTCCTTAGCCTTGCATTTAGCAGTACAATATTTATCCATCTTTTCTCAATTAATAAATTCACTATTAAATGAATGGAGTCTTTTAATTAAACACTTACTAGTTTTGATTATGTTGTATGTTTAATGTTGTTTTCTCAACATACTATGACAGAAATCAAATTATACAAGAGGCTGCAAGATCTCAGACTAGGCAGTAATGCTACACAGGCCCTCTACAACAAACATGCATGAAAACCAATGAAACATATGTGGATAATAGTACTGGAACCCTGAACTTCAACAGAAAGGATAGAGAAGTAGATTGAATGCTTACTAAATGAGGAAACTGAGCAGATGTAATTTTAAAAAGGAGACAGAGTGATGACCTATATAGGCCAATCAGATGAGGCATGGCCATCTTAACTTATATGTGGATTTAGAAATAAGACAGTGGCTTGGTGGCTCAGAGGCATACTGGAGACATGTGGAGATAAGGTGTGATTTTTTTCTTGTTGCCCACTCTCCCCTGGAGGCTAGAGGCATGACCAACTCCCATCTATGTACAATCCCAATGAAGTTGCCATTCTTTTGGTGGTCAGAGTCATATGGTGGTGAGCTTTGAAGTTCTGAATTACATTAATGTGAATTGGGTGCTATCTACACCAACCTTGGAGACTGGATTCAAGTGAGCCCTATTCCAGACCTACAGAGCCAGCCCTAGCCAGTCCAGGACTAGCCTTCATTAGGAGAAGCAGCTGAACAGACACAGAAAAAAATTTTTAAAAAACAAAGGAGACAGGTGATTTGTGCTGGCCAGCCATCTTAAGCTTTATGAACAGTTTGACAAACAAGACAGTGGTTTGCTGGTTCAGAGACATACCAGTGACTCAAAGAGATACAGGTGAGATTTTGTTTTTTCTCATTCCCCACACTCCCTGGGCTAGAGGCATGCCCAGTCCTCACCAGAGCAAATCCCCAGTGAAGCCCTGCTCTCCTGGTAATTGGAGCAGTATAGTGGTGAGCTGTGAGATGCAAAAAAACTGATTTGGGAAATGCCTGCACCTACCCCAGAACCTGGAATGAAGTGTGTCCTGCTCTAGACTTGCAGAGCAAGTTCTGGTCAGCCTGGAGTCATGGTAACTCTTATACCATCTGTCCTTTGGGACAGAAAAACCCTGACATCCCCTTCCCCCCCTACTTATCTGGAGTCTTCACAAACTACATCTGTATCAGGTGTCCAGAACAGAAGACACCTAGACCAATAGAAACTCAATCTGAGCAGATAGTACCACTGTCCTATCTCTTGTCCACCCATCACCTGAGTCCCTTGGCTGGCAGGAGCTGCCACAGTTTTCTCCTCTCTGGGTTGACACCTGCCCTGGATTTTTTGTTTCATTGTTTTTGTTTGTTTTTCCTTACCATTCTTCCTTTCTTTAACTCTTTATGTTTTTTAACCTTTCTATCTTTCATTTCTATTTCCTTTTATTATACTTCTCTTCACCCTCTCTCCAATGCTTCTTCTTTCTTTCTCTCTTTCTTTTTCTTTACTGCGCTCTGGTCTCTTTCTCCTTTGTCCATTTCTCCTTAACTGTGTTTAGTTCTTTTCTTTCTTTTTGCTTTTTCTCTTATTTTACTCTTCTGTATTTTCTTTTTCTCTCTCTTTTCTCTTTTTGGTTATTGTGTTGTTTTCTGTGTCCTAATTTTTATTACTATTATATTTCTTCACTGTTGTTTGTTCATATGTTTGATTTTTCTCTAGTGTGTGTATTTTCTCTTCTTTTCTTGCCAAATGGAAGTAAGCAACCACGCCCATAGAGTGCAGTACCAGCTGCGATAACTGATCAACAACAACGAACAACATCACTGAAATCCATCCTAAACTGAACCTCATGGACAGTGAACAGAAAATGGTAAGCACACTTCCATTCTCTAATTACACCAACCAGGAGGCAGTTAGTGAGTGCCTGAAAGTACACCAACATACAATCATCAATTAAATAAAACTACAATGTCTCAGAAGCAACAGACATTTTTTGTTCACAACAATAAAGAAAAAAAAAAAAAAAAAGACAGAGTGGCTCAAACAAATGATGAAGATGCAGAGATAGAAAATATTTTTGAGGAATAAAAAGCATTAAGTACCTCCAAGTGATTGACAAAGTGATTGGATCAACTATCAACACTTGCGGAAGTAGCAGTCAATAGATCAGACAACGTATTGCACTGGGCAAATCTGCTGCACAGGAACTTTTTAAAGTGTTGAAGAGCAGAGATGTCAGTTTGAGGACTAGGGTGCACCTGACCCAGGCCATTGTGTTTTCAATAGCCTCATATGGATGCGAAAGCTGGACAGTGAATAAGGAGGATCGTAGAAGAATTGATGCCTTTGAGTTGTGGTGTTGGAGGAGAATACTGAGGGTTGCATGGACTGCCAAAAGAACCAATAGATCTGTTTTGGAAGAAGTGCAGCCAGAGTGCTCCTTGGAGGCCAGGATGGCTAAGCTTCGTCTCTCCTACTTTGGACATGTAGTCCGGAGGAAACAATCGCTGGAGAAGGATGTCATGCTGGGTAGGGTGGAGGGTCAGAGAAAAAGAGGAAGACCCCCAATGAGATGGATCAGCCAGGTGGCATCATTGATGGACTCGGGGGTGGCAGCGGTGGTGAGGTTGGCCCAGGATCGAGCATTGTTTCGTTCTGCTGTGCATGGGGTCGCAATGAGTCGGTTCCGACTCGATGGCACCTGACAACAACAACAAGTGATTGACAGAAATGTTGAAAAAAACAAGGAAGAATTCAGTAAGACACTACAAGAACAAGCACACACAAAAATGGATACAGGATGGGAGGGAGACAATATAAAGCCTGTAAGGAGAAGTTCCAAAGATTAAGATTAAGATTTCAGAAATGGACAACATATTAGAAAGAAAAGGGGCAGATTTGAATGAATGTGAAATTAGCGAACTTGAAGATAAATCTCTGAAAACTAGTAAGCTAGAAGAAAAATAGGAGAAAATCCAAAGAAAACTTAAGATTCATGTGGTACACCATGAAGAGGAATAATTTACAGAAGAGAGGAATTCCAGGACAGGGAGAAACAAAGCAAAAATAGTCAAAGAGATGTTGGAAGAAAAATTCTTTAACGTCATGAAAGAAGAGAAGATAGCCATTCAAGAAGTTGAACAAGTCCCAAACAGGATAGGCCACAAAAGAAAATCACCAAGATATATCATAATCAAACTCTCCAAAATCAAACACAAGGAAAAAATCCTGAGAGAAACTCTGAAAAAATTAAGAGTTACCTAAAAATGAAAACCAAAGTTGTTGTTAAATGCTGTTGAGTCAGTTATGACTTACGGCAATCCTAGGATTTCTGAGGAGCAGCTGGTGGGTTTGAACTACTCACCTTGTGGTTCATAATCCAGTGCTGATTCCACAGCACCACACCAGGAGTCCAAAACAAGTCCAGAAAATAAGAAACCAGAGATACCAATTTAAATGAAGACAACTACAAAGCAAAAAATGGGAAAGTGCAGTTATAGAACTTCTACATGGTAAGAAAGTCAAGTAGATTTCAAGATAAAACAGATTATTTTAAAATGGGGAGGAAATTAATAAATTACAGGGTCACCTCAAAGAAAATTAATACACCTCCACATAAATTCAAGAAAAAGGAAAATGATAAAGATTTAGTAAACATTTTTAAAAAACTAAAGTGAAGAAATTGACAAGAAAACATACAAACATAATGAGATCAGCACAGAAAATTGTGTGGAACAAAGAAAATAGCAACACCGCGTGCACACACAAAATAATGCATAATGACAACAATCATTTCACACCTATTGAAATTAAAATTAATTTTAATTTTAATTTATCTATTGTGGACGCATTTAATCCATTGAAATGATTTTTAATTTAAATGGTTATTAAATGAATCCAGAATAGATAAAACGGGATCTGTCAATATGCTGTATAAAGAGACACACCTTATACATAAAGACAAAAATAAATTAAAAATCAAAGGATGTAAAAAATGGCAACCAAAATATTTTAAAAAGTGACACCTCACCCAAGTATTAATAGCAAAATTCAAAAAAAACAGACAGCAACAAATTCTGGTGAGGGTGTGGAAAGACTGGGACCCTCCTACATTGCTGAAGAGACTGTAAAATGATGCAGTCACTGTAGAAAACATATGGTATTTCCTCAAAAAGTTGGCAATAGCAATACTATGTTAAACAACAATCCCTCTTCCTTATTCACTGTCCAACTTTCATAAACGTATGAGGTTATCGGAAATGCCATGACTTGGGTTGTTGTTGTTGTTGTCAGGTGCCATCGAGTCGGAACCGACTCATAGCGACCCCATGCACAGCAGAACGAAACAATGTCCGATCCTGGGC
>NW_006408681.1:4832804-4844173 GCF_000296735.1 Chrysochloris asiatica
TTCAATGCACTTTGGACTTCCTCTCTGAGTATCATTGGCTCTTGTTCATATGGTATCTCTTGAAATGGTTGAACATTAACCATTTCCTTTTGGTACAAGACTTGGGTTAGGTGCACCTTAATCCTCAAAATGACATCTTTGCTCTTAAACACTTTAAAAAGGTCTTGTGAAGCAGATTTGCCTAATGCAATGTGTTGTTGTTGTTGTTTTTCTTGACTGCTGCTTCCATGAGTGTTGATGGTTGATCCAAGCAAAATGAAGTCTTTGACAACTTCGAACTTTTCTCCACTTATGTGGATGTTACTGCTTCAGTGGTAAGTATTTTTGTTTTCTTTGCACTGAAATGCAAACCATACTGAAGGCTGTGGTCTTTGATTTTCATCATTTAGTATTTTAAGTCCTCTGTGCTTTCAGTAAGCAAGGTTGTATCATCTGCACATCGCAGATGATTAGTGAGTCTTCCTCCAATCCTGATGCCACGTTTTTCTTAAAATAATCCAGATTCTTGGACTATTTGCTGAGCATACAGATTGAATAAATATGGTGAAAGAATACAACTCTGGCGCACACTTTTCCTAATTTTAAACAATCCGGTGTTCCCTTGTTCTGTTCAAACAACTACCTCTTGGTCTATGGATAGGTTCCTCATGAACACAATTAACTGTTTCAGAATACTCATTCTCCACAATATTGTTCATAGCTTGTCATGATCCACACAATTGAAATCCTTTGTGTAGTCAATAAAGCACAGGTAAACATCTTTCTGATATTCTTTGCTTACAGCCAAGATCCTTCTGGTATCAGCAATGGTATCCCTTGTTTCACATCCTCTTCTGACTCTAATTTGAACCTCTTGAATTTCTCTGTCATTGTATGGTTGCAGTCATTTTTGTATTATCTTTAGCAAAAATTTACATGTATGCGATATTAATGATATTTCCCAATGATTTCCACATTCTGTTGAGTCACCTCTCTTTGGAATGGACACAAATACAGACCTCTTCCAGTCAGTTAGTCAGGTAGTTCTCTTACAAATTTCTTGGTATAGAGAGTGAGTGCCTCCAGTGTTGCATCATTTTTGAAGATTTCAATTTGTATTACATCAATACTCTTGGTCATATGCTACTTCTTGAAATGGTTGAACATTGACAATTTCTTTTTTGTACAGTGACTCTGTATATTCCTCCCACCTTATTTTGATGCTTTCTGCATCATTCAATATTTTGCCCATAGAATTCTTCAATATTGCAAGTTGAGGCTTGAATTTTTTTCTTCAGTTCCCCAAGAAATGCTGAATGTGTTCTATCCTTTTGTTTTTCTAACTCCAGATCTTTACTCATTTCACTATATTTGATTCTGTCTTCTCAAGCTGCCCTTTGAAATTTTTGGTTTAGTTCTTTGATTTTCTCAGTTCTTCCATTCACTTTAGCATCTCTATCTATGCTAGATAGCAAGATTCAGAGTATCTTCCGACACCCATTTTGGCCTTTTCCTTCTTTCATGTCTTCTTAATGACCTTTTACTTTCTTCTTGTATGATATTCTTGATGTTATCATTCTGCAGTTCTGGTCTTCAATCATTGGTATCTAATGCACCATATTTGGTCTTGAGATGGTTTCTAAAATTAGGTGGGATATGTTAAAGGTCATATTTGGATCTTGTAGACTTATTTCACTTTTCTTCAGCTTCAGCTGGTACTTTCATATGGGCAATTGATTGTCTGCTGCAGTCTGACCTTGGCCTTGTTTTGGTTGATCTTATTGAGCTTTTCCAATACCTCGTACCACAGGTTTAGTCAATTTGATTCATGTGTAGTCCATCAGGTGAGGTCCATGTGTATATTGTTTAAAAAGTAATTGCAATGAATAAGTAACTTGTCTTGCAATATTATATCATGTAATCTCCAGCATCATTTCTATCACCACAGCCATATTTTCCAATAGTGATTCTTCATCTTTGCTTCTGACTTTCCCATTACAATCACCAGTAATTATTAACACAATTTGATTGCATGTTTTATCAATTTCAGATTGAAAAAAACTGTAGAATTCTTCAATGCCATCATTACTAGCTTTTGTAGTTGTTGTATGCATTTGTATAATAGTGGTATTAACTGGTGTTCCTTATAGGCATATGAATAATATTGTTATCACACATAGTATTGTACTTCAATATAGATCTTAACATGTTCTTTTTTATGATGAATGCTACTCCAGTCCTCTTCTAGTTGCCATTCCAGGCATAGTAAACCATATTATTGTTAGATTCAAAATTACCAATATCAGACCATTTCAGTACAGTAATGCCAAGGATAGTTATCGTTATACTTTCCATTTAATTTTTGACAACTTCCAATTTTCCTAGATCCAAGCTCATACCTTCAATGTTTTAATTATTGATAGATGCTTGCAGCTTTCTCCTCATTTTGAATTGTGCCACATCAGCAATCGGAGGTCCCGAAAGCTTTACCAATTCACTTCATCTTATTCAACTCCATCTTGAGGAGTCAGCTCTTCCCAAGTCACACTTTGACTGCCTTCCAAACTCAGGGGCTCATTTTCCAGCACCATATCTGATAATATTCTTCTGATATCCATAATTTTTTCAACTTCTGTCACCAGATCTGACAATATTCTCCTGCTATTCATAAAGGTTTTCAGTCACAAACATTCAGAAGTAGTCTGCCTTTCCTTCTTCCTAGTCTGTCTTAGTCTGGAAGTTTAGCTTAAACCAGTCCATGAGTGATGCTGCTGATATTTAAAGTATCAGTAAAATAGATTCCATTATCGTAGCAACATACATGTCACCACAGTATGACACACTGACAGATGAGTAGTAGTCAGCTTTCATACTTCTGGAAAATTATAAGGAGGGCCCATCCCAGAGGGTGGACATCATCTTAAGTAAAATGAAGGGACATAGAAAAAGAGGAAGACCCCCAAAGAGATAAATTGGCACAGTGGCAGCAGCATTGGGCTCAAGCATGACTAAAATTGTGAGCATGGCACTGGACTGGTTGGGTTTTATTCTGTGGTGCCCAGGATCACTATAAGTTGGAACCTCCTCTAGAACACATAAAAACAACAGCATATCAATATTTGAGCTTAGTAATGTTCTCTCTGTCATTTAAAACTTCAAAGTGACACTATAGGATAAGCACTGGATTATGCACCACAAGGTTGGAAGTTCAACCCACTAGCTAATTGTCAGAATCAGTCAGAATAGACTCAACACCATTTAACAACAAAACAACAATGTTGAATTAGAAGCTTGGGTGCTGTAGTTTGTGAAAAGCTAGCTATCCTAAGGCTGAAGGTTCTAACCAGTGATTCCCCAGAAAAATGGTGTGATGAATTGATCCCATAAAGATTATAGCTTACAAAAGCCTTATGGAGCAGATCTACTTGGGACAGGTGAGTTGCTGTGAGTTGGGGGCTGACTCAACAGCAGCTGACAATAACAACAACCTTAGATTAAGAAACTAATTTAAGTGAAAGATCAAAAATACCTTTGTTTTGTTTTTTCCCCCCTTTTTTGGTCAGATACCCCATAAGCCTCTCTTTTTTGACTAGGAGCAAAGTTCCTAAAAGCCCAAAATGCTTTAAAAAAAAAAAAAAAAAGCTAATTGAAATCAATTAATTCAAATGGGTTTTACCAACAAATAAGCAAAATCCATGAAGAAATTTAAAAAAGTGTAACAAGGTTTTATGGTGGTGGTGGTGGTGGTATTATTTATAAGTGAGGATAAAAAATATATGGATAAAGTAAAAGACGTGGTGAGGATAGAGTGAAATAAATACAGTGAGCAACTAACATGCTAGACTTATCCTTCTCTTTTGGCAATGCAGTGACTTTGTAGGATAAGCACTGGACTGTGAGCCACAAGCTCAGTCATTTGAACCCATCAGCCACTCCTTAGAAGAAAGATGACGCTTTCCGGTCCTGCAAAGATTTACAGCCTCATAAACTCAATACAGGGTTACTATGAGTCAGAACCAACTCTACAGCACTTAACAACAGTAGCAAAACAATTCTTTTCTTTGTCTTTTATTAGTGGTGTAACCTCTTCTTCTAAAGTCATTGGAAAAATTGAAGCAGAAAAATAGTACTATAAATAATGTCTTGTTATTCTAACTTTAAGTTTCTTGACTTTTTTTTTTTAAAGGTTTTTATTGTGGATTGAGTGGAAGTTTACAGGACAGATCATCAGTTTTACATTCAACAAATCATATGCTTTGTTTCATTACAATGATTATAATTCCCTCCATGTACCATTAGTTAACAGTATTGATCTCTATTCATTTTAGCTCTTTTTTATAAAAAACAAACACTCAGGCATATATAGTAATTTAAACCACCAAAGGGCACATTCTGAAAGCCTGCCTCCTGACCACTAGCTCTCAGTCCATCTCATTTCATTTATTAAAAATTTGTTTGTGTGTTTTTTATTTTCCTCTAGTCAAGTTCTGATTATCAAGTCATTGAGGTTAGGTCAAATTAACTTTCTTGACATTTTACTGTTGAATTTTAATTTGCACTAAAATTATTGAAAAAATGGTCTGTTTGTATAAACAAAATCACTTTGAAGAATCTCTAACCTTCCTTAATTGCCTGTTGATTTCATTTGATAAATATTGATAAATGAATCCTTTAGGGTCTTGACAAACAGGAGTTGGCAAACTCAAACAGGATAAGTAAGGTTCACAGAACAGAAACAGTAAATCAGCAAAATAGAGGAAGGCTCCCAATGAGATTCATTGACACAGTGGCTACAACATTGGGCTCAACATAACTATACTGAGGATGACACAAGACCCGGCAGTGTTTCCTTTTATTGTTCATAGGGTCACTGTGAGCCAGTGCTGACTCAAGAGCACCTAATAAAGGCCACAATACAGAAACCATTTACAAAGATGTGGGTAGAGTTTGAAAACTCAGTAAACTATGGTGAAGTTCCCTGGAGACAGCAATAACAGGTATTCGTTACCATTCTTAGGCCTTGAGGGACAAGGGAGGTGACTAGGAAACAAGTGATTGGAGCTGAAAGCAAGGACCACCTGAGAGTTGCTATGACTTTTAAGAAAGGGATATAACTAACACTTGGTGTCCTTGCAGAGAAATAACCAAGCATATCAATGCACTGACCTCCCTCTCTTTTAATCCTTATCTAAGCCTAGGAAACCCTATACAGGGTTGCTATGAGTTGGAACTAACTCCAGGGCACATAACCACCACCACCACCATTGTCTGATAATTTCCAAAGACCAAAGTTGGAAGCTAGAAAATGACAGAACCTGTTATGCTATCCATGCAGGCTGGCCTCCCGGGACACAAAGCAGAGTGAAATTTGGAAAGCAGATTTGCAAGGCAGAGTTATATCCATCAGAGTCCACCATTTTTTAAACCTTAGGATTCTTTCTTGTCTATTGTTCAAACTAAATCCAATCAGTTATTATGATAACATGAGTTAATGTTAATCTGAACACATTCCCATCTACAACATGAAATTGCATTAGTCATCTTCACTAACCTTTGAATAAAATGGAAAATTCAGGAATGAAAACATTAATTCACATAGAGTTGCAACAATCCTTGTATCTACAACTTCTTGTTGTTATGTGCCGTGGAGTCGGTTCCGACTCACAGCAACCTTGTACAGGATTTCCAAGGCTGTAAATCTTTATGGGAGCAGAAAACCTCATCTTTCTCCTGCGAAACAGCTGGGAGTTTGGAACTGCTGACCTTGTGTATCTACAACTAGATGAGGTTTAAGTTGGTAATCATAATTTCATTATACCATACATATTCCATACTTTCCATTATCTCAGCAAGAGAGTTTATATACATAATGAGCTCAACGAAACCCTCAGTATTGTAATATCTGACTGCTTGGTTGTCCTGTCTTTAATCGTTTGCCTAAGTATTCCACTGACTATGATTAATCCTCTATGTTCCACAAATAGTCTTTACTGTAACATTTTTATTGTAATTGTTCATTTCCAGTGTACTTATTAGCTTAAAGGTAAGAGGAACCCCATATGCCCAATATTGTGGCACCATGACTGACTTATTGGTGGGAGCACTCTTCTCTTGGAAAGTAGAAATCTCATTGGATTACTTGATATGATAGTGAAATGAGTGCTTCCGAGACACTTTTATTACCCAGCCCACGTAATCTTATTAAAAAGAGTCCTAGTGTGGCACTGTGGAGTCCTGGGTGGCACTGTGGGCTAATGCACTGGACAGCAAAGACGTTTGAGCCGCACGGTCAGTGGTTCAAGCTCACCAGTTACTCCTTGGAAACCCTATTTAGGGTTGCTATGGGTCGGAACCAACTCAATGGCACTGAACAACAACAGTATGGCACTGTAGGATAAGCACAGAACTGCAAGGTCTGTTTAAAACTCAAGATTGGCAGTTCAAACTCACCAGCCGCTCCTTGGAAATCTTATACAGGGTTGATATGAGTTGGAATCAACTGGACAACACTTAACAAGAGCATAATATAATATATTGGATGCTGGTTACAGGCATGTATTGAATCTTACAAGACAGTATCAGAAACTTACAG
Organism: Chrysochloris asiatica; assembly: GCF_000296735.1. Lineage (NCBI taxonomy): Eukaryota > Metazoa > Chordata > Mammalia > Afrosoricida > Chrysochloridae > Chrysochloris > Chrysochloris asiatica. Next base: position 4,839,376 of record NW_006408681.1, read on the forward strand.
GAAATGGTCTGCTATCTGGCACAATAAAGGAGTTTTCAGAAGCCTACTACAATTTTTCATTTAAGCCAACTGCTTTTAAGTCAACAGGTAAGAATAATAAATCTTCTGACTATGAGTCCTAGATTAAAGGCAATGTCTTATGGGATATCGTGACAATGACAATGATTCAGGCATTTTATAAGTCCACAAATGGTGATACTAGATAAAACACTGAAAATAAAAAGGCAACTCTGAATATAGATTATGGCTATGCCTGTGAATATTAATATCTGCTTCTCTTCTCAGTTCCCACCTTTGAAAGATTGAGTCAAAACCAATATATCTACTGTCTACTAGTACCTCCAGGGAATTATCTTGCATTAGGATTTTTACAGGAGCCTTCACTGTTGGTCGGCTGGTCTCTCATCAGTGTTATAAACCAGAGCCCATAAATAAGGAGAAATCTGTAGACAAACTCATGCATTGTCTCGCTCCATGTTTTCATAATACTTTGTACATGTACTTGCTGAATAATACTGACATCCACAAAATAGGCTGCCTTGTTCACATGATTAACTAGATACATCACTATAGCAGATGAACATTTACATTGGATGAGAATATCTTAATGTTGTTGTTGTTGTTAAGTGCTGTTGAATTGGTTCCAACTCAGAGCAGCCCTGCATAGGGATTCTGAGGAGCAGCTGGTGGGTTTGAACAGTCAATCTTGTGTTTCACAGTCCAGTGTTGATCCTACAGTGCCACACCAGAAATCTGAATATCTTGATACATATCTTTATTCTAAAATGCCATCTATGTATCTCTCTACATGAAATCATTATCATCTATATTACAATCTTGATTTAGTAAGCTCCTGGCCAGGTGGCCAAATTATTAGAAACTTTTCATGAGTCAGTAGAGTGAGTGCCTTATGCTATATCTCCTTCAACCTAAGTATATGTAAAGCCCAGACCTGTTGAATTGATTCCAACTAATAGCAACACTACATAAAGTTTCTGAGACTATAATCTTTTGGGGAGTAAACAGGCTTCCTCATCTCCTGCAGAGTGGCTGTGAATTTGAATCACCACTCCTGGAATTTCTTTTCACTAATGGCTTTCAGGCATACCTCTGAATAATTAGTAGTTTAGTGGTCAGCCTCCTCTAATTGGTACTAGTATATTAGCAGTCATGGGAAAATACCCACATGGCAATAGATATAGGTAAAGGAACTGCAGAGCTATAGCATGAATTTGAACTACCAGAAACATAGCATGAATTTGAACAATTCTTCTAAGACAGTTTCCTTGTGCTTTTTGGATTTCCAGGGCACAAACTTGTATATACTATTTTCTAATTTACAATGGAATGCTGCTGTACACATCCAATTTTATGATTCAGTGGATCAGATAATACTTAGCATATGATGGATAGTTCAGGGTACATAGTCACTTATATCCTATGATCAGATATTCAGTATCTATCAGTGCTTAGTATCAAGTCATAAACTTTTCAAATGGAATATAGTTATTGGCAAAAGAAAGCATAGCTTTAGATGAAGCATCTAAGTATCTGCACTGATTTTCCTATTAAGGTTTGTCGAATGCTCCATATAACATTGCTCTCTGCCACAGGCCCTTCCAGTTACATTGAGTCTGCTGAATCAACAGACCCAAACTTGCACCATAGCCTGAGCCCACAATTGAACTTTTTCTTGCTCCATTTTTATTCAAAACTGTCAATACTGCAAGTTATCAGGAAAATGAGACACAACAAAGAAACTAATGTGATATATGTTGCTTCCGAAATCCAAAAGGTCTACCAAAAGAAATTCCCATCATATGTCATGTTTTGAGATAATGGTTCATTACAGTGATTCACTTAACCATACTACTAGGACCCCCTCAATTATACCAATTGACTAGGTTACTAACCATTTATAGAGTTCTTCTTTTATCCTCAGGCATATGTTCTCTTATTAATACAAGTTGTTGTTAACTACTCTCAAGTCAATTCGACTCATATTGACCCTATATAGGGTTTCTGGGGAGCAGATGGTGAGTTTGAACCACCAGCCTTGTGGTTCAAAATGACCTTGGGGTCTAGTGCTTATCCTAATACGTGTAGAGTATTTATTATTTCCTGTCTAATAATTTTAATATTTTATATTAAATTCAAGACCCCTCTAGAATTTGGTATAACAGAGAAAAATGAGAGTTGACAGAGTCTTGAGGTAACGCAGTAAAATGCTGTTCTTGTCATGTAAAAGGAAGGCACTTCTGTTTATTTTTGTGATATGAATGGCAGGATGAAAAATTCATTTGTTAGTTCAATAGCTATGTCCCAGGTTCCAGTGGTTATTTGGTTTATTTCAGTAATAGCATCACATCTAACACCACCATTGAAATTAGAATCACCACCTGATTAACTTTAAAAATCTAGTCATTCTCCAAATTGTTTTGTTTGTGTTTTGTTAAGTGTCATCAGGTTGGTTCTGACCCATAGAGACCCTGTATAGGGTTTCCAAAGAGTGACTGGTGAACTGGAACCACTAACTTTGTGGTTCAACTCAACTTTGCAGTGCAACTCATTAACCCACAGCACCACACTGAATGTAAATATTGAAGTAGTCTCTAGCACTATACCTTTAAATTTTTTAATAGCAGTTTCAGATTACTTATAACCAAGGTAAGCAAAATTGTGTTTATTTACTAATATAAACCAAATGATTTCAATATGCAACAATTGCAATTAGTAAGTAAGCACAAGTAAGGATGCACTTAACTTGCTTATTGGGTAATTTGTCCCTGTTAAATAGTGATACTAAAATAAAACATCTTTGAAGAATTTTATTATTTTCATACTACTTTTCATGAGCAGAAATAATCCCAACTGCTTCCAACTGGCCCTTCCTGCATGAGCAGGTATTATAATGAAATGTGTAAAGACCTGGAGTCAGGAAACCAAAAGGGAAGAACATGCTCAGCATGTATCAAGCTGAAAGTACACAGGGGGAAAAAATTAAACCACAACTTGAAATACTGAAGGATTTTATGGGTAAACTTTTCAATGATGAAAAATACATCACAAGAAGTTGGCATACAAAGATTCACTGTACCAAAAGGAAATGAACAATGCTCCACCCTTCCAAGAGGTAGCATCTGATCAAGAAACAATGATACTGAAGTCCAAGGTGCACTGGACCATTGGAAAAGAACAGAGCTCTTGGAATTGATGGAATACAAACTAAAATCTTTCAACAAACTGATGCAGCACTAGAAGCACTCACTCGTCTATGCCAAGATATTTGGAAGACAGATGCCTGACCAAGTAATTGGAACTGATCCATATTTGTGCCCATTCCAAAGAGTGGTGACCAAAAGGAATTTGGAAATCATTGGACAATAGCATTAATATCACATGCAAATGAACTTTTGCTAAAGATAATTCAAAAACAGTTTCAACAGTGTAATGATATAAAACTACTAGAGGTGCAATCAGATTCAGACAAGGATGTGGAATGAGGGCTATCACTGCTGATGTCAAATGGATCTTGGCTGAAAACAGAGAATACCAGAAAGATGTTTACTGTGCTTTATTGGCTACAAAAAGGCTTTTGATTGTGTGAATCATGACAAGCTATGGACCACATTGCAGAGAAAGAGTATTCTGTAACACTTAATTGTGCTCTTGAGGAACCTGTACATAGTCCAAAAGGCAGATATTTGAACAAAACAAGGAAATACTGAATGGTTTGATATTAAGAAAGGTGTGTGCCAGGGTTGCATTCTTTCACCACATTTATTCAAACAGTATGATAAGAAAATAATCTGAGAAGCTTGATTATATAAAGAAAAACTTGGCATCAGGATAGGAGAAAGACTCATAAACAGCCTGCAATATGCAGATTATACAGCCTTGCTTGCTAACAGCAAAGAGGACTTAAAATACTTACTGATTAAGATCAAAGACCACAGCTTTCAGTATGGGTTGCACCTCAATATAAAGAAAACAGAAATCTTCACCAGCGGACCAATAAATAACATACTGATAAATGGAGAAAGTATTGAAGTTGTCAAAGACTTCATTTTGCTTATATCAACCATCAATACTCATGGAAGCAGCAGTCAAGAAATCAAATGACATATTGCATTGGGCAAATCCAATGCACAAGATCTCTTAAAAGTGTTGAAGAGCAAAGATGTCAGTTTAAGGAATATGGTGCACCGACACAGCGGTGATATTTTCAATAACCTCATATGCATGTGAAAGTTGGACAGTGAATAAGGAAAACTGTAGAAGAATTGATGCATTTGAGTTATGGTGTTGGAGGAGAATATTAAAAGTTCCATGGACTGCCAAAAGAATAAAACAATCTGTCTTGGAAGAAGTACAGCCAGAGTGCTCTTTAGAAGCCAAGATGGCCAGACTTCATGTATACTTTGGACGTAATGTCAGGAGGGACCAGACCCTGGAGAAGGATATCATGTTTGGTAAAATGGAGGTTCAGGGAAAAGAGGAAGACCCCCAATGAGATGGATTGGTACAGTGGTAGCAGCAATGAGCACAAATGTAGCAACAATTGTGAGGTTGGCACAGGACCAGGTCCAGGTGGTGTTTTGTTATGTTGTACATAGGGTTGATATGAGTCAGTAATGACTTTATGGCACCTAACAACAACTATATATATATATATATATATTTGTTGTTGTTGTTATTTGCCGTGGAGTCAGTTCAGACTCATAGTGACCCTGTACAGGGTTTCCGAGGCTGTAAATCTTTACGGGAGCAGAAAGCCTCATCTTTCTCCCGCAGAATA
>NW_006408681.1:4844533-4874655 GCF_000296735.1 Chrysochloris asiatica
TATATCAGAGAGAGACTTTATGTTGTTGTGATGGAGTTCAAAATGAACTATACATTGCTTCTGCCTCATATGTCAGTGAAAGAAATAAAAACAAATCCAGGAGAAGCTTATGCATATAAATGAAGAATATTCAAGGTGTTATCTATGGATAAAAATAAAAGATTAATTCAATATAGGTGATTAAGCTGCTTATTAAAGGATGTGTAGGATTTCACCACATGGGAAAGAAAGGAAAAGAGCATTTTTTACATGCTATTTCTATACAGAGTAAAAAGCATGTAACAATGGTAGAAAGATGTAAATGAACCTGATAAGTTTGAGTTTTAAGATATATGGTGTGTATAACTAATATTGTGATTTAACCTGGTCATCATCTTCTTGAGAATAATCCTGAAAAACTTATTAAGGAGTTTGAAATGTATCCTATAAGAAATAAGAAAACAACAAATGTTTCCTAAACAGAGTCACTGTGTTTGGGAATTTCTCTGAAATATATCTCTTATTAAGTTACAATGCCTTCCTTTGGAATATTTGAGCTAAGCAGCTGGGAAATTTAAAATAAATATGTGAATTACATCTGTAAACTCAGCTTTTGGCACTAAATTTTCAGGTAATAATTTAGCCCAGATGTTTCAAAATTTCTAAGAGCATTTAGCACCTGAGAGATTGATTTTAGAAAAACTAAGAATCAAGATAGTCAATCTAGTCAGGTAATATGATCCAAACACCACTTCATTAATGTGAAAGTAAATTTAGATTCTGTCTCTTGTTCAATGCATTGTAAAGGAGACCATTTACATATGACAACATTGTTATTGCTCACTGTTTAGTGATAAAAAGAGAGGTATTATTGGCAATAGAATACTCCATGCCATATAATTACCTTACAAACTTCTCAGTTGCTTTTAGTTTTTTGAGAAAAATAGCTTGCAGCAAACTGGCAAGTTTAACAAACATGAAAGACAAGGCATTCTTCCCAGACTACATGAGTATCTCTAGTAAATATATTTTTATGCCAAATTTACCTCAGAATATTATTTCCTGAGCGAAATACCTCATCTTTCCTTGTAGATTATCTGTAGTCATGGTTTCATTTTTAGCATTAAAAAAATGCAGAAAGTTTATAAATATTTTATTAGTTTATGAAGGTGAGTCAAAAATTATCTGCAGTCTGGCTGTAGAATTTATTTTAACCAACTTTTAGAGAAGATTAATACATAATTTTTGACAAAATCTTGCTTTTCAAAATAGTTTGTCCATCTGTCAGTAAACTTTCATATTCCCTCATTTAAAATGTTGTAGGCTGAGCTGTAAGCTACGAATGCACGGCTGTCTTCACTTCTTCATCTGAAAAATACTGATTCAGAGAGATCAAAAATGAAAAGGTAGATAAAGACCTACCTGAAAACGATTTAAAACAAAAACAATAAAAATGTGAGGTTTTTATATTAACAAAATTTATAGAATACACTATTGAATAACAAAGATAGAGACACTTAATAATATAAAAGTTGGATCCTGGTGTGGTGCAGTAGGATAAACAATGAATTGCTAAACGCAAGGTTGGTGGTTCAAATCCATCAGCGGCTTCTTGATAACCCTATACAGGGTCATCATGATTTGGAAGTGACTCAACAACACTAAAGAACAACAACATAATGAAAAGGGTACTATAGGAAGTGAGAATATAGCTGTGTGGTAGCACAAGTGGTTGAATTGTAAGATTAGTCAGTCTCAGGAGCCCCAGATCTTCCCAGGATCAAATTATATTAATGAAGGAAAAGATACAGCAAACACAAGGCATAGACAAACCATTTTTCCTTGGAAAAGTTCATTGCTGTCACAGGCAGTTCCTAATGTGTCCTTTTTCTCCCTCATTAGGATGCATTATGGAGCACAGTTGATGAATGAGATTTTTTGAGAAATGTATGTGAAGGCATTTTTTTACATGTTGCTGTGTGCCATCGAGTGGGTTCCAACTTATAGGGCCATCATAGGGTTTCCGAGTCTTATAAATCTTTACAGGAACATAATGACTCATCTTTCTCCTGCAGAGCAGCTGGTGAACTCGAACAGCTGATCTTGTAGTTAGCATTCCAATGTTGTTACAGCTTCACAGCTCCTATTGTTTATGTGCTGCTATTGTTGTTGTTATTGTGTGCCATCAAGTTGGTTCCAACTCATAGCAACCCTGTATAAAGTTTCCAAGAGCAGCTAATGGGTTTGAATTCTTTACCTGGAAGTTACCAGTCCAGTGCTTATCCTACAGTGCCACACCAGGATCATTGTTTATATAAACAATATTGTTGTTGTTATTTGTAGGTGCCATTAGTTGGTTCCAACTTAAAGCAACGTCATGCACAACAGAACGAAACACAGCCAGGTCCTGTGCCATCCTCATAACTGTAGTTATGTTTGAGCCCATTGCTGCTGTCACTGTTTGTATAGGAGGAGAATTTTTTTTTGTTACTTCAGTTTGTTTATCTAGTCTTGACCTCTCCGCATACTTCAATCATTCCACACTCCTTTAAACAGAGCAGCCTAGAAAAAAATCAGGTGTGTTAGTTTCCTATTACCAAAACAAAGGAGCACAAAATTAGCAAGTTCATCCAACATTAATCTGCTAGCTATAGTTTCTGTAGGTATTATATCCTGGAAAGACTCATACCTACAGAAACTATAGATAGCAGATTAATGTTGGATGAACTTGCTAATTTTGTGCTCCTTTGTTTTGGCAATAGGAAACCAATACACCTGATTTTTTCTAGGCTGCTCAGTTTCAAGAAGTATGGAATGATTGAAGTATGCGGAGAAGTCAGGGCTAGATAAAACAAAATGAATAAACAATGACATATCAGGCAAAAGACTACTCTAAAATTTGTAAAAACACTTCAGCAACTCAAAAAGAAGATCAGTAATCCAATTAAAAAATAGGCAAAGAATATGAACAGATGCTTCACTAAAAAAGACATTCTGATGGCCAAGAAACATTGTAGAAGTGCTCAAGATAATTACTCATTGTTGTGTACCATCAAGTCGGATCTGACCCAATAGTGACCCTATATAGGGTTTCCGAGGAGCAGCTGGTGAGCTTGAACCACTGACCTTGCAGTCCAACACATTAATCCACAATGCCATATGAGGACTCCATAAGAAAATAATCCCTGGGTGGGCTCGAACCTTTCAGTTAACAGCACAACATGCTTACCAACATGGGTGGTGGTGGTTATGTGCCATGGAGTCAGTTCTGAATCATAGCGACCGACAATTTTTGTTGTTGTTAGGTACCATCGAATCGGTACTGACTCATAGCAACCCTATGCACAACAGAATGAAACATTGCCTGGTACTAGGCCAACCTCAAAATTGTTGGCGTGCTTAACCCCATTGATACTGCCACTTTCCCAATCCATCTAGCTGAGGGTCTTCCTCTTTTTCTCTGACCCTCCACAATACCAAACATGATATCCTTCTCCAAAAACTGATCCCTCTTGAAAATATGTCTGAAGTATGAGAGATGAAGTTTGGCCATCATGGCCTCCAAGGAGCACTCTGGCTGCACTTCTTCCAACACATATCAATTGATTCTTTTGGCAGCCCATAGCACTTTCAATATTCCCCCCTCCAACACCATAAAAGCATCAATTCTTCTACGGTCTTCCTTTTTCAGTGACCAGCTTTTGCATGCATAAGAGGTTTTTGAAAATACCATAGCTTGGGTCAGGCGCACATAAGTCCTCAAGCTGACATCTTTGCTCTTCAACACTTTCAAAAGGTCTTGTGCAGCAGATTTGTCTAATGCAATATGTTGTTTGATTTCTTGACTGCTGCTTCTATGAGTGTTGATAGCTGATCCAAGAAGAATGAAGTCCTTGACAACTTCAATAATTTCTCTTGATAAGAATGTTGTTTATTGGTCCAGTGGTGAGAATTTCTGTTTTCTTTACATTGAGATGCAATACATACTGAAGGCTGTGGTCTTTGATATTCGTCAGTAAATGTTTTAAGTCCTCTTTACTTTCAGCAAGCAAGGTTGTATCACATAGAGAGATGCAAATTTAAACAATGAGATATATATCATGTCACCCCAGTATTAATAGTAGAGCTCAAAAACAAACAGAAAATAATGAATGCAAATGAGGATGTGGAGAGACTGGGATACTCCTACACTGCTTGATGGTGGAACTGTAAAATGGTTCAACCATTTTAGAACACAGTATGGCACTTCCTCAAAAAGTTGAAAATAGAAATACTGTATGACTCAGCAATCCTTCTACTTGGAGTAAATCCTCAAGCTATGAGAGTCATGACATGCATAGATATTGTTGCTGTTGTTAGGTGCTATCGAGTCAATACCAACTCATAGCAGCCTTATTTTGGCAGGTGATATGGAGCTTTTCCACCATATCTTTCAAACAGATGTAGTCAATTTGATTTCTGTACATTTCATCTGGTGAGGTCCATGTGCATCGTTGTCCTTTATGTTAAAAAAGGTATTTGCAATGAAGAAGTCATTGGTCTTGCAAAATTCTATGTGATCTCCAGCATCGTTTACATCACCAAAGCATGTTTGCCAACTACTGATCTTTCCTCTTTGTTTCCAACTTTTGCATTCTAATTGCCAGTAATTATCAATACATCTTAATTGCATGTTTGATCAATTTCAGACAGAAGAAGTAGGTAGAATTCTACAATTTCTTTGTCACTGACTTTAGTGGTTGGTGTGTATATTTGAATAATAGTGGTATTAAGTGGTCTTCCTTGTAAGTATAATGATATTTTCTTATCACAGAAAGTGTTGTACTTCATGACTGATCTTGATGGGTTTTGTTTTTTGTTTTTTTATATAATGAATTCGACACCATTCCTCTTCAATTTTTCATTCTTGGCATAGTAAACCATGTGATTATCAATTAAAACTGGCCAATACAAACCATTTCAGCTCACTGATACCTAGGATATTGATGTTTATACATTCCATGTCATTTTTTTTATTATTAAATAAATGTTTTATTGTGACTTGTATGATAGTCTACATGGGAGAACATTAGTCCTACATCCATTGTTATCATCATGTCCATGCATCCTCACCCAACCAAAGGGTGTACCCTGCAAGCCTGCCCCCACCTCCCAGTCCTCAGCCCCTTTCCCTCTCTGGATCCCAAGTCCCCAGCCACTCCATATCTTCACGTCGTCTTCTCTGCCTCCATCTCAGGCCTCACTGCTTCTCTGGGTAGGATCCTGCTCTCTGCTCTTCTCCATTGATGGTCCCAGGGCCCTCCGCTCCTAGACTGAAAAGTTAATCACTCCCCTCCTTGCTACAAAATGTCCACCTTTAGATTTCCAACCCTCACAATCAGTCCTGATAGCAATTACTCACTATTGCATCACAAGAGACCCATCTGTATTTCATTTCATCAGCCCTTCCTGGACAGGCTGGATACTATTCACTGGAGACTCTAGCTTCCTCCATGTCCTTTGTATCTAGGTTCCCTCTTGAAAGCGTGTAAGCCAGTCACTTCTTACCTTTGTATCCCTCCCCCCATTTTGGGTAGCCAATGTCCCTGTCTACCCTTTGTGTGGAGGGGGTGGGAATAGTTCTTGCAGCAGGGATTTGTTTCCTCTTTTGAGCTACTGCATTTATAGGTGTAGGTCATGTTTATCGAATTGTATCAGATGACTCTTTTTTCCTCTTCTTTCTTCTTCGGGTTGAGCTCTGTTCATCCAGTCATTGAAGCCAGGTCAAGTGGGTATCATCTGCAAGTGTGGGTGTTCTTGCGTCTGTCCACCCTCTTTTTATCGGCTGGCCGCCTCGCTCTCCATTCTAGTCCTCTGTGGCTGTCATTGACTCTGAGCCCATGAGTCCCTAGGTCTTGCCTCCCTGCTGGCCAAACGTTCCATGTCATTTTTGGCAATTTTAAATTTTCCTAGGTGCATACTTTGTACATTCCACATTTCGATTATTAATGGACTTTTACAGCTGGTTTTCTTCATTTTGAGTTGTGCCCCATCAACCAATGAAGGTCCTGAGGGCTTACTCCATTCCTGTCATCACAGTCAACTCTACTTTGAGGAGGCAGCTCTTCCCCAGTCACATTTTGAGTGTCTTCCAACCTGAGGGATTCATCTTCTGGCACTGTTTCTGACAATATTCTGGTGTTCTTCATCATGTTTTAATATTCAGTAATCTGTTGCTGATTGTATTCCACTGCTGTTCATAAGGTTTTCCGTAAGTAAATATTCAGAAGTAGTCCATCTCTCCTTCTTCCTAATCTGTCTTCATCTGGAAGCTCAGCTGAAACCTGTCCACCATTGATGACCCTGCTGGTATTTAAAATACCCATAGCTTGGCTTTCAGAAGCATAGCAACATACAAGACATCACAGTACAACAAACTGACAGACAAGTGGTCTTGTATGAATAGATAGATGCACAAGTATGTTCACTGCAGCGCTATTCACAATAGTAAAAAAAAAGATGGAGACAGCCTAAATGTCCAGCAACAGAAGAATGGTTTTGCAAACATTGGTACAGACACACTATGGAATATTATGCAAAACTGAAGAATAATGATGCATCTGTGAAACACCTCATAACAGGGATGAACCTGGAAGGCATTATATTGGATGAACCTGGTCAATCACAAAAGGAGAAATATTACATGAGACCACTGCTATAAAAAGTTAAGAAAAAGGTTTTCTTGCTAAAAGAAACATTGCATGATCATTACAAGGGTGGGACGGAAAGGAAAATTATTCATGGGGCAAAGGATAGGCACATGAATCAAGAGGATATAAGCAAGAATTGGATTGTGCATCTGTCAACAATGAAGCATAAGAGGGAAATTCAGGTAGATAAGTACAGAAAAGAGAAGAACTACACTCCCTATTAATAGTTTGAGTCCTAGTCATACTGTCTAGAATGCAGCACCAGTCTTGGGACTTAATATTCATATTAACAAAAAATAAAAATAAAATTGACTTTCTGTTTAAAGAAGTTTGGGTTAAACACTCTATCACATATAACCAGTTGTTTTTGCCAAGTGCAATGAATCAGTTCTAACTCATAGTGACTCCAAAGAGCGGCTGGTGGATTTGAACTGCCAACCTTATGTGTAGCAGTAGTACAGTGCATATCCTACAGCACCACACCAGGACTTCAACCTAAACATGCCTCCATGATATAATGCTATGCTTCAAGAAAATCCTATAATTTTTTATAAAATATGATGCCAACCCTTTGATTCATCCTTGATTAAAAGTAAAGTAAAAATACATGGGCAGAGATTTTACTGAGAGTAAAGGAAACAATCCAAAGTATTTTCCAGGATGCAAAGCCCAGAACTAATATCACCATTTGTTAAAAAATAGCATCATGCAAATTATCCTTACTTAATAATCATCAGAACACATATCCCACTAATGATTATTTTTGTTGTTGTTGTTAAGTGCCGTTGAGTTGATTCCGATCCATAGCGACCCTGTATAGGGTTTCCAAGGAGCAGCTGGTTAGCTTGAACCACCGACCTTGCAGTTCAAATGGCTTTACAGTCTGGTGTATTAACCCACAACACCATATCAGGACTCCAAAGTAAATCTTTACAGGAGCAGAAATCCTCATCTTTATCCCACAGAACAGCTGGTAGTTTCAAACTGCTGACCTTAAGGTTCGCAGCTCAATTCATAACCACTATGCTATCAGAGCTCCTTATTAAAGAATGATTATTAAGTAAGGATAAATTGCATGATGCTATTTTTTAACAAATGGTGATGTTAGTTCTAAAAGCACAACTAGCCACAAGTCACTTATGTAGCTCTTAACCCAGGGATGAGAGTTAAACTTGACTTCAAGCAATAGCTATAATTGTGGCAAATATACAAACTAAAGTCAACAAAATAGTTTTAACTTAGGAAAACAACTTTTTTTTTTTAACCTGAATGAAATCACAAGAGGCTGCATTTGATTATTTAAAGGAATGTTAAGTCCAAGATCTTAAGAACATTAACTCATAAATATAAAGGTCTCAGGTAGCAAATGCTATTTCAGAGCAAGATTTTGATAAACATTTTAAATATAAACTTTGTAAAAACAGCAATAAAGGACAAGACATTATAATTACACTCCTGATTCCCTTTTCTATCTTTAGTGAGAATGCTTATAAAACAGGCCTTCATTGAAATTTACAGAGCATTCTTAGAACATTCTCAATATCTATTGCCCTGCTCATCAATTATTTTCTACATTGTTGTTGTGATTGTTAAGTGTCATTGAGTTGGTTCCAACTCACAGAGACCCTGTATAGGGTTTCTGAGGAGCGGCTTGCTAATTGGAGGCTTGGTGATGTATGCTTAAGATTATAGTAAGATGAATGGATACACAAATCTAGGTTTATCCAACATTACACTTAGATTTATTTTTAATTTGAAGACCATTTTCAAGATTTCTGTCTTCATGTTTTCCTCTTTTAGCCTAAGGCAATCTCCATGTTAAGCAGCTCTAAGCATATAAATTTAACTGAAAAAAAGTTTCTTACATTCTCAAAAATTGCTGAAAATTGAAACTGCAGATTTTGTATGTTTGCAAAGAAACTTCTATTTTATTATGAGCTGAAAAAGGTTGTCTCCTGAATGCTTGAGGCCACTCAGTCAACTAGGTTGCATAATTCAAATACTTGGAAGGCCACAAATAATCTAAGGCCAAACTTCAACTGCAGAAAATAGCACAGGAAATTCTTGTATTGCATATTTCCAATACCATATGGCAAATTGCATTTTCTGCTGGTAGAAAGAACATTTTAACTCTGATGAATCTGTAGCTGTATCCAACTAATTAGCACCATTTTCTTGCAACGTTACCCTATCTTTTAAGAGGAAAGGAAATGCTATCTCTTCCAACTGCGATTATCCCTCCTACTATATGTATATTGTTTTTAGAAGGACAGAAGCTTACATAGGCAGCTAATCAATATGCATAAAATGACTATCAAAAGAAGGGTGCTGAATCTGCTTTAGCCTGTCTTAGAATCAGATCTCTCAAGTTGGTGAAATATTTTCTCATGGTTGATTTTCTGGTCATTTGTGTACTCAAATCTGTTTCAAAATCAGACAAGCTCTAAGAGTTTAAAATGTGGACAAATCTGGATATGAGATTTTTTTTCACTTACTTTGTATGTCTGCTCCATTCCATAAAAAGACTGTAAGTTTTAAGACATAGTTTCAGAAGTAGTTACCAGGTTGTCTGCCTAGTCATTTTTACTTCTCAGAAAAAGTGAGACCAAGGTGCCCACTTTGTGGAAAGGGCACCATGGACAGAGTCTACTTAGTTTCCATTTCAAATCCTAGACTAAGTGAGGTGCATGATGGGTGGAGAGAAGTATGTTAATTAAAATGTTCTTGGTTCAGTCCGCAGAAATAGCAGCTAAAGTAATTCAGTCAGTTAATCGCTCTTCTCCAAGACTTAAAAAATGCATTGAAATCACCACTAACAAGGCAATATGCTTCCTTCTCATGGTCTCCCATTTCCTTACTGTTTCTCTAGAATAGAAGCCCTGGTTGTGCTATAGGTTAAGCATTGATCAAGGTTGGCAGTTCAAACCTACCAACTGCTTCTCGGGAGAAATATAAGGCTGTTTGCTCCTGTAAAGATTTATTGTCTCGGAATCCCTAGGGCATAGTTCTAACCTGTCCTATATAGGGTCAATATGAATCAGAATCGATTCCATGGCAGTGACGTGTTTGGTTTGGTTTGGTTTGGTTTGGTTTGGTTTGGTTTTCTAGAGTGGTGAGGGGAAAAGGGGATAAGGGTCTGCCTCTGCTTCAAGGGCATAGTGTCCTCATTTGTTGAGCCTTTATTTTCTCTACCAAAATTTGCTCACAAAGAAAGATTCCATATAAGGCACTTATGTCTCACTATTGCCACAAACATTTATGTTTTACAGCTTAGCTCTTGGATGGGAAGATCTGTTCTCATGTTAAAAGAACTGAGTACATAAGGAAATGATGAGAATGGTGCCTCAGGAAGAAATTTTTCAAGCTCTTTTTGGTGCTCCAAAGTCACTCAAAAGTACAAGCACTTATTTATCTTAATGAAGGCTGGAAGCAGTAAGCATTATTAACATAAATATATATTTATAATAGCACATATTAAGGACTAAGATAGTATATACATAATAGTATAAATATAAAATAATATATGTATATATATATATAGTTGTTGTTAAGTGCCGTCAAGTCAGTTCCAACCCATAGCAAATCTGTATAGGGTTTTCAAGGAGCTGCTGGTGAGATTGAACCACCAACCTTGCAGTTCAAATGGCTTTGTAGTCTGGCACATTAATCCACAATGCCACACCAGAACATACATATATAAAATAGTGTATAATCACTTAAATAAGGAGCTCTGGTAGTGTAGTGGTTACGAATTGGGCTGCAAACCTCAGGGTCAGCAGTTCGAAACTACCAGCTGTTCCAGAAGAAAGATGAGGCTTTCTGCTCCTATAAAATTTACAGCCTCAGAAACCCCGTACAAGGCTGTTATGTGTCAGAACCGACTCCACGGCACATAACAACAATCAATTAAATAATCACCTACATGTAATCAAAATGATTCCTGGTGTGGCACTGGAAAATAAGCACTGGACTGTAACTTCAGTTTGAACCACAAGGCCAGCGGTTCAAACTCACCAACTGCTCCTTTGAAACCTTATACAGGTTCAGTATGTTTTGGGACCAACCAGATGGATCTTAACAACAACACAAACAAATTGATAAGAGCAACTCAAAAGGATAGATAAGAACCTTAGGGGAGTTATAAGTTGGTGTTAATCATAGTGAAATCGTTTTGAAAATGTTGTCGAGAAAGGTAGTGCAAATTGAATAATGTAAACAAGGTGACTAATCACTGTCTGTCACTGTAGAGATTACTACAGTGATGGACACTTTGCTAGATATATTTTCACCAAAAAATGAAAATAAATAAAAATACAAAACCATAGTATGTAGTCATGGTGCACTAGGTCAAGTGCTATCTCAACTACTTTGTTGCTGTGCTATTGTTAAGTGTTGAAGTGTTATTGAGATTGTTCAAATGCATAGAGACCCTGCCTAGAGTTTCTGAGACGCAGCTGGTGGGTTTGAATAGCCAATCTTGCAGTTCTTATCCTACAATGCTATACCAACTACTTTAACCTTACATAAATTTCCATTTTATAGAGGAGGAAAATTTATCTGCACAGATACAGAAAGAGCAAAACCTAAACTCAAAGGTAAAATTTGCACAACTGTCTCTGCATCTGTCTCATGTCATCTACAGAAAGCACATCACTTCATTTTTCTATAGCTTTTGAGCAATATTTAGTAATGATTTAAAACAACGACCTTCTTGACAAAAATGCCATTCAAAACTTCATTTTTAAAGACAATTGAAATTGAATATTTTGGCATACAAAAGCCGAATAGATAAAAAGAGTAAATGCAACTAGAAGTCAAATGAAAAAAAAAAAAGTGAAATATAGCAAATTGTAGACTGGTAATATCTGTCCCGGAGTCCTGGTGTGGCACTGTGGGTTGATGCGCTAGACTGCAAAGCCATTTGAATAGCAAGGTCGTCGATTCAAGCTCACCAGCTGCCCCTTGGAAACCCTAGACAGGGTCGCTATGGATCGGAATTGACTTGACGGCACTTAACAACAACAGCAATATCTGTCCCAACCAGCTAAGACTCTTTTGTGAGTAAGATAGCCACAATGACTTTAAAGAGCTCTTGAATCCATGGCCTATTGCCAAGAGAAAACTATTTTTAAACATTCCAGCTACCCATTCTATGCTCATGCTTCACACACCTACCCAGCCCACTTCCAAACAACCACCATTTCCATATTTTGGAGAATAGGATCATTCTTCACAATCACCTAAAAAAAAACAACCTTCCTATTATAATATATATTCATTTACTTTTTATCTATCTCAGAAAACGGACTGTGCTTACATTAAGCTAAAATCAATTTCTTCTCCTACATTTTTGGTCATTTTTATGCATGTTTATTAGTAGCGTTGATGAATGCCATGCTAACCTTAGTCTCAAGGCATATGGGATAGTGTGTCCGGCTGAGAAATGGTTAGGAAAGAACCTGTGAACTAGATCTTTGTGTGTGTGTGTATCTGAACTACTAAATGAAAAAAATGTTCTGTAATCTATAAAACGCACCATTCAATAATTTGCCCATAAAATCCTTCAATAATGTAAGTCAAAACTTGAACTGTTTCTTCAGTTCCCTCAGCTTGAGAAACACTGAGCATGCTCTTCCCTTTTGGTTTTCTAACTCCAGGTAATTGCACATTTCATTCTAATAGTTGACTTTGTCTTCTCAAGCTGCCCACTGAGATTTTCTGTTCAGATATGTTTCCTCATTTCTTCCATTTGCTTTTTTATCTCTACACTGGAGAGTAAACTTCAGTCTCTTCTAACATTTGTTTTGGTCTTTTACTTCTTTTATATTTTCTTAATGACCGTTTGCTTTCTTCCTGTATGATAGTCATGATGTCATCCCAAAACTCTTGTGTCTAATGCATCAAATCTGTTTTATAAGATGACTTGTAAATTCAGATTGGATCTGTTCAAGGTCATATTTTGGCTCTCATGGACTTGTTTTAATTTTATTCAGCTTCAATCCGAACTTGACTTGAGAAATTTATGGTCTTTTCCACAGTCAACCCACCCTTTTTATGACTAATGACATGGAGATTTTCTACCATATGTGTAGCCAATTTAATCTTTGCATATGCCATCTGGTGAGGTTCACGTGTATAATTGCCTTTTTTTTTTTTTTTTAAGTTTGTATTGTGAACTGAGTGATAGTTTACATGGGAGAACATCGGCTTTACACCATCATTTCATTGCCATGATTACAATCTCCTCATGCATTACCATTCAACAATATTTGCTTCCATTCCATCTGAATTTTTTTTTTTTTTTGAGGCATTGAGGCGATGTAGAAAAAAACACTAAGGAATATATAATCATTTAAACAACCAAAGGGCACATTTGGCAAGCCTGCCAGCAAACAGTCTCTCTTTTTCCATGAGTCCAGAGTTCTCAGCTGCTCTCTCTTTCTTCATGTCATCATCTTTGCCTCCATCTCTGGTGTTGCTGTTTCTCTGGATAGGGTCTCACATTCTGCTCTGCTCTTCTCCCTTGATGGTCCTAGGGTCCTCTGTTTCTGGACTGTAAGATTAATTGCTCCTCCCTTTTTGTTGCAAAACTTCTACCGCTATCATTGTGACAGTCGCAATCAATCTGTAACAATTACTCACTACTGAATCATAAGAATCTTATCCCCATCTCTTTTCACCAGACCCATCTAGATAAGATGAAAACTATTCACTAGAGACTCTACCTTCTCCCACATACTCTTAAAACTAAACTCTCTCTTGAAAACTCATAAGCCAGTCACCTTGTGCCTTTATCGCCCCCTCTTTTTAGGTAGCCAATGTCTAAGTTGCCTGTCCCTATCTACCCTGTATACAGAGTGGATAGCATTGATATATAATGTGAAGACTCCTTCCTTTTCAGTTGGTATTTTGAGCTACTACATCCAAGTTCACCAAGTTGTAGCAATTTACACTAGTTTCCTTTATTAAAAATTGTTTTTATATAGTCGTCTTTTATGTTGTTTTAAAAGAAGTATTTTCAGTCTGGCTCCCACTCTCACAGCCATTGCAGTACATTGAGCTCCATAGAGAAAGCGCACAGCCAGGCAGAGCCTGACAGCACTGGATGGACTCTGTGCCTTGCAGATGGAAAAAAAATAATAACTAAACATGGGCAAAGGAGATCCTAAGAAGCAGAGAGGCAAAATGTCATCTTATGCATTTTTTTGTGCAAACATACCAGGAGGAGCACATGAAGAAGGACGCAGATGCTTCAGTCAACTTCTCAGAATTTTCCAAGAAGTTCTCAGACCAGTGGAAGACCATGTCTGCTAAAGAGAAAGGAAAATTTGAAAACATGGCAAAGGCGGACAAGGCCTGTTATGAAAGAGAAATGAAAACCTATATACCTCATAAAGGGGGGACAAAAAAGAAGTTCAAGGATTCCAGTGCACCCAAGAGGCCTCCTTTGGTCTTCTTGTTTTGTTTGGAGTATCACCCTAAAATCAAAAGCGAGCGTCCTGGCCTATCCATTGGTGATGTTGCAAAGAAACTGGGAGAGTTGTGGAATAGTACCGCTGCTGATGGCAAGCAGACTTATAAGAAGGCCACTAAACTGAAGGAGAAGTACAAAAAGGATATCGCTGCCTACCAGGCTAAAGGAAAGACCGATGAAGCCAAAAAGGGAGTCGTCAAGGTTAAGAAAAGGAAGAGGAAGAAGGAAGAGGAAGAAGAGGAAGAAGACAAAGAGGATGAAGATGATGATGATGAATAAGTTGGTTCTAGCACAGCATTTTGTTTTGTCTATAAAGCATTTAACCCCCTGTACACAACTCAACCCTTTAAAAGAAAAAAAAAAAAAAAATTGAAATGTAAGACTGTATAAGATTTGTTTTTAAACTGTACAATGTCCTTTTTTTGTATAGGTAACACACTAACGAATGTGTCCTTAGCTAGTCCAGTCTTGGTGGTATTTTCAATAGCCACTAACCTTGCCTGGTACAGGATGGGGGATGTAAATTGGCATGGAAATTTAAAACAGGTTCTTGTTGGTACACAGCACAAATTAATTCGATATGGTAATAATAGTTTTTGTTTTTCATCTTCAGTTGTCTGATGCAGCTTATATGAAATAATTGTTCTGTTAAATGAATAGCACTCTGTAATTGCAAACAAAAAAAAAGTTGCACCTCTTTTGTTGACATTCTGAATGCTTCTAAGTATATACAATTAAAAAAAAAAAGGGGGGGGGCATTTTCAATGAAGAAGTCATTGGTCTTAACAAAATTCTATCACAGGATCTCCAACATCATTTCTATCATCAAGGCCATATTTTTAAACTATTGATCCTTCTCTTTGTTTCCCACCTTTGAATTTCAATCACCAGAAATTATCAACACCTCTTGATTGCATGCATTATCAGTTTCAGACTGAGGAAGTTGGTACAATTTTATAATTTCATCATCTCTGGCTTTAGTGGTTGATGTATACATTTGAATAATTGTGGTATTAACTTGTCTTCCTTGTGTTGTTGTTGTTAAGTGCCATCGAGTCGATTCTGACCCATAGCAATCCTGTACAGGGTTTCCAAGGAGCAGCTGGTGAGCTTGAACCACCGACCTTGCAGTTCAAATGACTTTGCAGTCTGACGCATTAGCCAACAGTGCCACACCAGGACTCCTGTCTTCCTTGTAGGCATATGGATATTATCTTATCACAGGCAGCATTATACTTCAAGGTAGATCTTGAGATTTTCTTTTTGATGATGAATGCCACGCCATTCTGCTTCAATTTTAATTCCTAGCATAGAAAACCATATGATTATCAGATTCAAAATGGCCAATACCAGTCTGTTTGAGCTCACTAATGCCTAGGATATCGATCTTTATGCATCCCATTTCATTTTTGTCAACTTTCAATTTACCTAGTACATTCTTCCTACATTCCATGTTTTGATTATTAATGGATATTTTAGCTGTGTCTCTCATTTGAATTGTGCCCCATCAGCAAATGAAGATCCCAAAATCTTTACTCTATTCACGTCACCATGGTCAACAACTTTACTTTGAGGCAGTATCTCTTCCCCATTCTTATTTTGAGTGCCTTCTAATCTGAGAGCTTCATCTTGTAGTACGATGTCTGACAACATTCTGCTGCTATTCATCATGTATCCAAATTCAATATTCTGGAGCTATTTGACAGCATGCCAGTGGTTTTCTTAAGGTTTCACAAGTAATCAGTCTCTCTTTCTTCCTAGTCTGTCTTAGTCTGGAAAGTCACCTGAAAACTGTTCACGCTGGTGTACCCTGCTGATATTAAAATACCAGTGGCATAGTTTCCAGCATCACAGCAACACGCAAACCACCACAGTATGACAGAGACAGACAAATGGTTGAACACACTAAGTAGCCTTATGAGTCTGTATCCTTTCACTTGTGGTTATAGTTGTTGTTGTTAAGTGCCATCGAGTTGATTCCGACCCATAGAGACTCTGTATAGCTTTTCCAAGGAGCAGCTGGTGAGCTTAAACCACTGACGTTGCAGTTCAAACGACTTTGCAGTCTGACACATTAGCCCACAGCGCCACACCTCAAATCAGTTCCAACTCATAGTGACCCTGTGCAAAACAGAATGAAACACTGTCTGGTTCTGGGACATCCTTACAATTGTTACATTTAAGTCCATTGTTGTTTCCACTGCATCAATCCATCTCATTCAGGTTTCCCTCTTTGTTGCCAACCCTCCGCTTTACCAAGCACCATATCCTTGTTCAGAGACTTGTCTCTTCTGACATGTCAAAGTACCAGAGACAAAATTTCATCATTCTTGCTGCTAAGGAGCATGCTGGTTGTACTTCTTCCAACACAAATTTGTTTTTCTGTCAGTTCATGGTACTTTAAATAGTCTTCTCCCAATGCCATTATTCAAATACATCAATTTTTCTCTGTTCTTCTTTATTCATTGTCCAATTTTCACAAACATATGAGATAATTGAAAACACCATGTCTTGGTCAGGCATACCTTACTCCTAAAAGTGACCTCTTTGCTATTTGACATTTTAAAGAGGCATTTTGCAGCAGATTTGTCTAATGTCATGATATTTCATATACCTTTCGCTTAACGTAATGCATTTGTTGTTGTTAAATGCCATAAAGTTGGTTCAGACCCATAGTAACCCTGTATAGAGTTTCCAAGGAGCAACTGGTGAGCATGAACCACTGATCTTGTGGTTCCAACCACATGGTGCTCAGTTTGAGTTATTTATTTATTTTTACTGTTGAGTAGTATTTAATCTGGAGTCCTGGTGGATTAATGCACCAAACTACAAAGCTGTTTCAACTGCAAGGTCAGTGGTTCAAGCTCACCAGCTGCTCCTTGGAAACCCTATACAGGGTCTCTATGGGTCAGAACCAATTTTACATCACTTAACAACAACAACAACCCTATACAGGGTCGCTATGGGTTGGAACCAACTTGACAGCACTTAACAACAACAACAACAGTATTTAATTCTGTACATATACCATAGTTTGCCTATTCACCAGTGGAAGAAATTTGTTGTTTATAACTTTGAGTGATTATGAATCACACTTCTACATACAGAATTTGTGATAACAGAGGCAGATTTGATACAAAACATACGCTAACCGTTGTAAGAAACTGCAAATGTTTCTAAAGTGGATTTGCCTTTTTAACTTTTTCACTTCAATAATGTGTGAGAGTTATCTTTGTGCTGCATTTTCACCAGAATTTTGTAAGGCCTTTTTTTTCCCCTTTCATTTTTCTAGTGGGGTAAATTCCCTTCTTGGTGTGAACACTTTGCACTTGACTACTAACCTAGGACAACTAACCAAAAGGATGGAGGTTAGAACCTCAACATCAACTCTATGGGGAAAATGCTGAATAATCTGCTTCTATAAAGATTTGCTGTTAAGTGCTGTCAACTCATAGTGGCCCTGTATAAGGTTTCTGAAAGGTGGCTAGTGAGTGCCACACTAGGATTCTCACTCACTCTTTCAATATGTATACCTATGGATAGATAGATAGTTATAGCTATATATGCAATAAGATATTGCTTTGGAGATATTGCTTCTTGGAAACACTATACAGAGTTACTGTGGGTTGGAACTGATATATAGATCTGTAGCACTGTGGGTTAATGTGCTGAACTGCAAGGTCAGTTTGAACTGCAAGGTCGGCGGTTCAAGCTCACCAGCCATTTCTCTGAAACCCTATACAGAGTCACTTTGAGTCAGCACTGACTCCACAGCACTTAACAACATGTCTATGCAAAGCAATACTTTATTGAGCTTTTGAATTTGCATCCCTCTGATGTAGCACTGTAGGATAATCACTGAACTGCTAACCATAAGGTTAGTGGTTCAAACCCACCCATCACTTCTTGAAAACCCTATACAAGGTCACTAGAGTCAGAACTGACTTGTTGGCACTTAACAATAACAACAAAAATTTATGAGGGAGCACTGTGGCTCTGTAAGCTAAGAACAGGACTGTGAACCAAAAGGTCAATGGTTTGAGCCCACCAACCACTCTGCAAAGAAAAATAAGACTTTCTGCTCCCTCAAAGATTTAAAGCCTTGGAAGCCCAATGCAGGGTTGTTATGGATTGAAACTGACTGAATGGCACTTAACAGCAACAATAATTTATGATGTTGAGCATCTTTTAATTTGCTTATTTACCATTTGTGTATCTTTTGTGTGTGTGTGTGAAATGTCTTTTTTAAAACTCTGCTTTGGTTTAATTGTGTTGCCTAATTATTGAGTTTAAGAGTTATTTATATTTTCTGCATAAGTCCATTGCTAGATAAAGTGTTTTCTCCTGATCTGGGTCTTTTCACTTTCTTAATACCTTTTGAAGAGCAAATTTATAAATTTTGATTAAATACAATTTATCTCTTTTTTTTTTTCTTTTGTGACTCAAGCTTCCAGGATAGTAGCTAATAAATCTTTGCTGACTCCAAATACATAAAGAATTTCTCCTTTTTTTATTCTAGAGCATTTATAGTTGAAAGATTTTACACTTAAGTCTGTGATCCACTTTGTGTTAAATTTACTATGGTGTGATGTATAGCTCTAGTTTGTGCAAATGGGCGTCTAGTTTTTCCAGGACCATTTATTGATAGTGCAGATGTATGTTTTACATCATGCCTTTCCAGCACCACTATCATTTTATTCCACAAATTAACTTATAATACTTCTTTACTGTTTACTATTTTACTATTAGCCACCTGATGTGGCACTATAGTATAAGCACTGAACTGCAACCCCCAAGGTCAGCAGTTCAAACCCACCAACTGCTCCTCAGAAACCCTATATAGAACGCTATGAGTCATAATGGACTCTACAGGAAACAACAACAACAATTTTACTATTATTACTCAATGACTTATGATTATTACAACAAAATCCTAGAAAAATTCTATACTCTGTCTCTGTTTCCTTTTTTCCCTATTCTTTCCTCAACACCCAACAATAGCTAGCTAATATAGATGGTTGCTTGATAATAGTTATATCATATATAGTGAATATTCAATATATGTATGGTGGTGGTGATGTGCTACACAATCAGTTCCAACTCATAGCGATCCTTTGTAGGATTTCCAAGACAGGAAATCATTGCTGAAGCAGAAAGTCTCATCTTTCTCCCAAGTTGTAGATGGAGGATTCGAACTGCTGGCCTTTTGGTTAGCAGTCCAGTATGTAACCACTATGCTACCAGGGCTCCTTAGTACACACTGACATATACAAAATGTATGTATGGTCCTATGTAATATTTACATGAAATTCAGAAAAATAATGGTAACTAAATAATGATGAATATGCATGTGAATTATTGAACTTAATATAATTCTTGTCACAAAAAATGTTATAAAATATAAATGCTGAAATTTTTATCTATGGAGTCCAAATGTGTGCTTTGGGTTTTTTTGTTTGTTTTTTTCTCATACTTTAAGATGCAAAGTTCCTTTAAAATAAAATTTTAACTAGGGGATAGACAGCTTTATGCGTAAATTGCTCAAAGTAATAAAATGTTAAGTGCAATTACAAGAAATGGTCTGGTTAGACAGAGTATTTTACTTTTGCATTAACAAATTCATTGCTTGATAATTGTTGTTGTTGTTAAGTATCAGCGAGTCCCTTCCACCTCATAGTGACCTTGCATAAGGTTTCCAAGGAGCAGATGGTGAGTTTGAACCACCAACCTTGCTGTTAGCAGTCCACTGCTTATCGTACAATGTCAGCCTAATAGATATTCTAATTTTTCAAGAGAAGATGTCAAAATACTTTTAAAAATAACTTACTCAAAGGCATCTTCTGTCCAACTGCATTTCAGAACTGTTCCTGCAATAAGTTCTCAAGTCGAACATAACAGTGTGACATGCTCAAGGACTATTGTTATTTTTCAATTTAAGTGTGAAAATCTAAGTGCACTTGCTCTGAAATCCTCTACTGTAACTATATAAAATTGGATAACTTGCACTGATTTGTTACCTTGCATTTGATTGCAAACAAATGTGCATATGTATTAGTATTCATTTAGTGATTTCCTGCTCTTGAATATAATCATTATAAACTGTCTGCTATGAAACTTATATAAAACTTTTATAGGGTTTTGTGATAAAACCATGCAAGAGCAAAAGACATTCTCATGGTATGACAATAACTTTTGAAGATTGCATCTGTATATAATTTGACATGATTTCTTATTACATATATGTATATTGTTGTTGTTGTTGTTGTTGTTGTTAAGTGCCGTCAAGTCCATCTCGACCCATAGTGACCTTGTGTAGGGTTTCCAAGGAGCAGCTAGTGAGCTTGAACCACCAACCTTGCAGTTCAAACAGCTTTGCAGTCTGGCGCATTAACCCACAGTGCCACACCAGGACTCCATATACATATATACATGTATATATATATACAGCAGATGCTACATATGTGTGTGTGTGTATATGTATGTATACATATATTTGGACTTCTGGTATGGCGCTGTGGATCAGCACTGGACTGTGAACCACAAGCTTGGCAGTTCAAATCCACCAGCTTCTCCTCAGAAATCCTACACTGTGAACTATGAGTTGGAACCAACTGGACAATACTTAACAACATCATAGAGAGAGAGAGTATGTGTGTCCTGGTGTGACAGCACTTATATACATATATTGTTGTTATGATTAAGTGCTGTCAAGTCATTTCCAACCCATAGCGACCCTGTATAGGGTTTCCAAGGAAAATCTGATGAGCTTGAACTGCCAACTTTGCAGTTCAAATTGACCCTGCAGCTTGTAGTCCTGGTGTGGCATATATATATACATATATATATATACACACACACACATATATGCCATTTGTTTAAACTAAGTAACTACTGCATTTCCCTGTTTCAATATCTGTATATACTTCATGTCACATGCTACATAAGGTTATTATTTTTTAAATTTTGACAGCTGCTCTTGCAAAATTAGAATATTTATTATCCTGATGCTGTAGACAAAGTAGTGGACTGCTAACTGCAAGGTGGTGGTGGTGGTTATGTGCTGTGGAGTACCTTCTGACTCATAGCGACCCTATATAGGGTTTCTGAGGCTGTAAATCTTTACAAGAGCAGAAAGCCTCATCTTTCTCCTGTGGAACCGCTAGTAGTTTTGAATTGCTGACCTTTAAATTAACAGCCCTACTCGTAAATCCACCAGTTGCTCCTTGGAAATTGTATACAGGGTCACTATGAGTTTGAATGGACTTGATGACATTTAACAACAACAACAATTGTGAAGCTGTGAACATGTTATGAATTGGGATGGACTCAACTGCACACAACTACTACCACCACCACACTAAGATCCATATTATCATTGTTATTATTTCTTTGTCATCAACAAAAGTAAAATGATTTACAGACTAATGGGTCAGGAGGACTTCTGGTGTAGTGCTGTGGGTCAGGAGGACTTCTGGTGTAGTGCTGTGGATCAACACTTGACTGCAAACCACGAGATTGGCAGTTCAAACCCACTAGCTGGTCCTCAGAACACTTTACAGGGTTGCTATGAGTGAGAATTGATTTGATGGCATTTAACAACGATAGGTCCGGAACAAAAATGCTAAGAAATTAGACTGGAAAATTATGCTGTGAAAATAGACCTTAAACATAGGCAGAAAGAAAGAAAAGGTAACAATGAATGATGAACCTCAAGACAGAAATCATGTCTTAACAGGGCACTTGAAGGAGATAACTCAGTTTAAGAGAAGTTTTAAGATGAATTTGCCTAACTGTTAAATCAATGCTCTGGAAAGTCCCTGGAGAATTCAGGGACATCCTAGCTATCCAGCCAAGAACATTATTTGTGGAGAATTCTACTAGCCAGACGGGGGCAAAAAAAAAAAAAAAAGAGCAAAAGAAAATTCAAAAGCAACATTCTCACAGACAAATTCTCTAGAGGCTATAAATCCCTCAATAAATACATGCTAAATAAATTTATTTAGAGGCACAAGACAGCTGCCAAATAAATCTTGTCCCTTGGGTATCTTATAATATCTAAGCACTCCAACAGTGAAAATAACAAGAGTACATTTTTATATCAATATATAGTTCACAAAATACTTTTCAATTGCTTTACTTAATTTAATCTTCACATTGTCCTTGGAAGATAGGTATTGATACTTGTGTTCCTACATTGGAAATGAAGAATCAAAGTTATGAACTTAAGTAAAAGAAGATGACATGGAGAAGAAAGTAGTCTCTGGTAAAATTAACTTAAAACTGAGTTTTGGAAAGTGATTATGTGATCACACGGTGGTTCTGTAGGATCAGCATGGGACTGCAAAACATCAGGTCAGTGGTTTGAACCCACCAGTTGCTCCACAGGAGAAAAATGAGACTTTCTGCCTGGTATAGGGGAAAAAGATGTAGAAGTTCTGTAAAAAAGATTTGCACACTTGGAAACCTTGTAGAGCAGGTCTTCTCTGTACTATATTGTTGTTGTTGTTGTTGTTAAGTGCTGTCAAGTTGGTTCTGATCCATAGTAATGCTGTAGAGGGTTTCTGAGGAGCAGCTGGTGGATTTGAACTGCCAAGCTTGTGGCTAACAGTTCAGTGCTGTACCTACAGTGAACCCAGCTCTGTCTTAATAGAGTTACTATAAATCTGAATTGGCTCAATGACACCGGGTTTGGGTTTTGATTGATTTAAATAATGATTTAGGAAAACTTGACTTATTCAGTAATTTGTATCAAAAGTGTGTGTTTAGATTCTGATTTATTCTCTGCAAAATGATTTACCTTTATGGAATATTTCTATTAACTTTCAGTGTATCAAAGGTAAGTCATTATGTACCATGAGGTCCAATGGAACATTTTTATTTTTTACATTTCTAAGTAATTTTATAAATAATTTATGTATTTACAAATAAAGAGATACTGAAAAATAACAATTAGATATTTAAGAAGAATTTTTAAATGGCAAACTTCTTTGCATTAGAAAAATATAAAATAAAAAATAGATATGAGAATCTTTTTTCCAGACAAAAATAGTAAAGGATTTGTACAATAAAAAACAATGCTGCTTTCCTCACTAAATTTACTATTATTTTAATTAAATTAATGCATACTTTCAATGTTTTCAGTTCCTAATATGAGTATGGTATCAATGTAACCAATGTAACCAATATAGACAAAAAGCTTCTTGGGG
Organism: Chrysochloris asiatica; assembly: GCF_000296735.1. Classification (NCBI taxonomy): domain Eukaryota; kingdom Metazoa; phylum Chordata; class Mammalia; order Afrosoricida; family Chrysochloridae; genus Chrysochloris; species Chrysochloris asiatica. Next base: position 4,867,882 of record NW_006408681.1, read on the forward strand.
CTTTTAATAAACTTTAAGAATGCAAAGAGCTTCTGTGGACAATAATTTTGAGAACTACTGATGTGTTTTTGTGATGGCATTTTAATTGAGTTCTTCACATGAAAGAGATTTTTTTTTTCTCTCTGTCTTTAGTGTTTGTACTCATCAACCTGTAGTAAAGGTAGGGGGGAAAATAAGAATGAGGGTGGAATAGGTAGAAGAAAAGAAAAAGAAAATTACGGTGGGTTGTATATAACACAGAAAAATGTAAGCTTCTATGTTAAATATTTAATACACCTACTCCTCGTTTACTGAGTTTCTTATTATCTGACATTTCACATTTATGACAACCATAAAAAATTTACTATTTGACTATTTTGCAATTTAATAAGATATCCTTAAGTCTGGCAGCAACAAATGCCAAGGTATGTCGTAAAAGTAATGCTATGGTTCAGGTTGTGTCAACTTGGCCAGGCCATGATTCTCAATGATTTGTCAGTAATGTAATGATGTAATCTTGCAGTTGTGTAATGAAATAGTCATCCTCTATTTTTGCCTGACACCATTTTAACATTACCTGGTCTTTGGTAGCTAACCATTTTGGTACGTGAGTAGTAGGTATAATGGGACAATAAAGATGCACGTAAGTCAAAGAAAAAATCTTTCATGTGGTTTTGTTTTCATTGTTGTTGATAGTAAGTGTCCTCAAATCAGTTCCAACTCATACTGACCCTGTATAGGGTTTTAGAGGGGCAGTTGTGGGCTTGAACAGCCAATCTTGTGGTTAGCAGGCAAGTGCTTCCCCTACAATGTCACACAGGATTCTTGTTTTGTTTTTATCTTCCAGCAAATAAAAAATAAGTTCAGTAAAATGGAGTGCTTATCCTTTATTTTAAATTATTTATTATTTTTATAAGTTAATATGAAGGACCAAGGGAAAACAATGAAAGAGCAAAGGAACTAAGAGAGGAAAATATGTGAGGGTGGGTGGGAAGCATTAAGAATCAGTCTAATGACTAGAAAGGCTCTGAGTAAAATTAGACCATTTACATAGCTAATTCTGTGCAAACTGTTAAGGAATAACTAACTGAGACATGGCTCAAACTTCCTAATTTAGTGGCTTGCTATGTACATAAATGACTTTTATATGTGACATTCTATGAATAAACCAATAAACTAAGTATTACAAAATAGATACTCCATATTCATTAGTGAAAATGCTAAGAAGGTTGGATTCTTTTGTGTATTATATTGAATTTCAATGAGTTGGAAAAAGTATGCTTGAAATGTATGTCCATGCCTTTTTAAGGTGTCCAGGTCAATCACCTCAAGTGAACTCTGAAGAAAAAAAATGTTATTTTGTGGCTGATATGTTTGTTGTTGTTAAGTGCCGTTGAGTCAGTTCCAACCCATAGTGACCCAGGGTTTCCAAAGCTATAAATCTTTATGGGAGCAGAAAGCCTCATCTTTCTCCCACAGAGCAGTTGGTAGTTTTGAACTGCTGACCTTAAGGTCCGCAGCCTGATTCATAACCACTATGCTATATATATTGCTTATTAAACTATTACTATTTCAGATTGTGGACTAATATTTGGCTGATGAAAAACAAAATTGGTTTGAATTAGAAATTAAGCCTATGTTCTGAGTAGTTTTTTGCTATAAACTATTTTGCAGTTTACTTTGTAAATATCTAATTATCCTCAGAATTTGTGAATAAGACAGACACAAAATTACTAATTATTCTCAAAAATATTCAGCTCTACAGCCAATCATTATTGTTGTTAAGTGCCGTCAAGTCAGTCCCAACCCAAAGCAACCCTGTATAGGATGAGCTTGAATGGCCAACCTTGCAATTCAAACCAATTTTGCTGTCCATTGTATTAACCCACAATGCCATACCAGTAGAGCCAATGAAATGTATCAAAAGAAGGATTTGATAACTATTGAATCAATAGACACTATTAAGTCATTATCACTGCTATTGATCCACCACCCCTCTGTCACTTTGTCATACTGTGGTGACTTGTGTGTTGCTGTGATTCTGAAAGCTATGTCACCGGTATTTTAAATACCAGCAGGGTCATCTATGATGGACGCGTTTCAGCTGAGCTTCCAGACAAAGGAAGACTAGGAAGGAGAGAATGACTACCTCTGAATACTTAGTCACTGAAAACCTTCTGAACAGCAGTAGAAAACTGTCAGCAACAGATTACTGAAAACTGAAACATGATGAAGAGCACCAGTATTGTCAGATATAGTGCCAGAAGATGAGTCGCTTGGGTTGGGAGGTATTCAAAATGTGACTGGGAAAGAGCTGCCTCCTCAAAGTAGAGTTGACTGTGATGATGCAAATGAAGTAAAGCTTCATTTGTTGATGGGACACAACTCAAATTGAATATAGGAAGCTGTAAACATCCACTAATGATCAGAATATTGAATTTATAAAGTATGAATCTAGGAAAATTGGAAATTGACAAAAATGAAATGGAATGCATAAACATTGCTATACTAAGCATTAGTGAGCTGAAATGGATGAGATTGGCCATGTTGAATCTGACAATTACATGGTTTACTATGCCTGAATGACAAATTGAAGAGTAGTGGTGTTACATTGATTATCAAGATCAGTCATGAAATACACCACTATCTGTGATAGAATAATATCCATGCAGTTAATACCACTATTATTTAAATTTACACACTGACCACAAAAGCCAGTAATGAAGAATTCTACCAACTTATTTCTGTCTGAAATTGCTCACACATGCAATCAAGATATATTGATAATTACTGGCAATTATAATGCAGAGGTTAGAAACAGAGGAAGGATCAGTAGTTAGAAAATAGGGCCATGGTGATAGAAATAATGCTGGAGATCGCATGATGGAATTTTGCAATGCCAAAGACTTCTTCATTGCAAATACCTTTTTTCAAACAACATAAAAGACTCTACAAATGGACCTCACCATATGGGATACACAGAAATTAAATTGACTACATCTGTGTAAAGAAGCAGTGGAAAAGCGCCACATCATCAACCAAAACAAGGTCAGGGGCAAACTGTGGAACAGATCATCAATTGCTTATAACAAATGGAGGCTGCAGCTGAAGAAAATTAAAAATAACTCTATAAATGCCAAAATATGACCTTGAATATATCCTACCAGAATTTAGAGATCATTTGAAGAACAGATTTGGTGCATTAGGCACTAAAGACCAAAGACCAGAAGAGTTATGGGATGACATCTAAAACATCTATCATACAGAAAGAAAGCAAAAGATCATTAAAAGGAAAGACCAAAATGGGTTTCAGAAGAGACTCTGAATCTTCCTCTTCAGCATAGAGATGCTAAAGCAAATGGAAGAAATGAAGAAGTATAAGAGCTGAACAGAAAATTCAAAGGTCAGCTCAAGAAGACAAAGTAAAATATTATAGTGAAATGTGTAAAGACCTGGAGCTAGAAAACCAAAAGGGAAGAACACACTCAGCATTTCTCAAGCTGAGGGAACTGAAGGAAAAATTCAAGCCTTGATGAGTGGTATTGATGTGACACTGTAGATTAATGTGCTGGTTGCAAAGTCGGTTTGAACCACAAGGTTGGCAGTTCAAGCTCACCAGTCACTCCTCAGAAACCCTGTACAGGGTCACTATGGGTCAGAATCGACTCAATAGCACTTAACAACAACAACATGGGCAAAATATTGAATGATACAGAAAGCATCAAAAGATGGAATATTCAGAGTCACTGTAGCAAAAAGAAATGGTCAGTGCTCAACCATTTCAAGAGGCAGCATATGATCAAGAGTCACTGATCCTGAAGGAGGAAATCCAAGGTGTATTGAAGTCATTAGCAAAGAACAAGGCACCAGGAATAGATTGAATACAAATTTGGAATCTTTCAACACACTGATGTGGTACTGGAGACTCTCACTCATCTATACGAAGAAATTTGGAAGACAACTACCTGACTAACTGACTGAAAGAGATACATATCTGTGCCCATTCCAAAGAGAGGTGACCCAACAGAGTGCAGATATCATCAGAAAAATCATTGCTATCCCGTGAGAATAAAATTTTACTAAAGATAATGCAAAAACGACTGCAACTATATTGACAGAGAACTTCTAGAGTTTCAAGCTGGATTCAGTAGAGGATGTGGAATGAGGGATATCATTGCTGATGTCAGATGGATCTTGGTTGAATGCAGAGAATACCAGAAAGATGTTTACCAGTTCTTTATCGACTATGCTAAGGCTTTCAGTTGACAAGCTATGCACAGCATTGTGATGTGTGAATAATCCGGAACATTTAATTGTACTCATGATAAACCTGTGCATAGGCCAAGAGGCACTTGTTCAAGGAGAACAAAGGAACACCAAATGGTTTAAAATTAGGAAAGATGTGTGTCGCAGTTGTGTTCTTTCACCATACCTATTCACCATACCTGTATGCTGAGCAAATTATCTGAGAAGCTGGATAATATGAAGGAAAACATGGCATCAAGATTGCAGGAAGATTCGTTAACAATCTGTGATATGCAGATGATACAACCTTGCTAGCTGAAAGCAAAGAGGACTTAAAGTACTTACTTTAAGATCAAAGACCATAGCCTTCAAAATAGGTTGCACCTCAGTGTAAAGGAAACAAAAATCCTCACCATTGGGCCAATAAATAACATCCATATAAATATAGAAAAGACTGAAGTTGTCAAAGACTTCATTTTGCTCAGATCAGACATCAATATTTAGGGAATCTGCAGTCAATAAATCAAAGGACATATTGCATTGGTCAAATCTGCTTCACAAGACCTCTTTTAAGTGTTGAAGGGCAAAGATGCCAGTTTGAGGACTAAGATGTGCCTGACCTATGCCATAGTATTTTTAATAACCTCATATGCATGCGAAAGTTGGACAGTGAATAAGGAAGACCTTAGAAGAATTGATGCATTTGAGTTATGATATAGGAGGAGAATACTGAAAGTACCACAGACTACCAAAAGAACAAACACATCTGTGTTGGAAGAAGTACAGTCAGAGTGGTTCTTGGGAGCCAAGATGGTCAGACTTCGTATCTCATACATCAGACATATTGTCAGGAGGAAGCAGTCACTGGAGAAGGATATCATGTTTGGTAAAGTGAGGGATCATAGAAAATGAGTAAAACCCAATGAGATGGATTGGCACAGTGGTGGAGGCAATGGGCTCTGGTGAAGCAATGATTGTGATTTTTGACCAGGACTGGGCAGTGTTTTGTTATGTTGTGCATAGGATTGCTATGAGTCAGTGCTGATTTTATGGCACCTAGCAACAACAACATAGAGAATTATTGGAAATACAATCATAAAATTCCTTAGAGACTTTGATTTATTTTGGACATTTCATCAGTGAAGACCAATCTCTAGAAAAGGATTTCATGTTTGGTAAATAAAGAGTCAGTGAATATGAGAGAGATGGCAAATGACGTGAATTGATAAAACAGCTGCAACAATCATGAAAATGGCACGGGACTGGGAAATGTTTTATTCTCTCATAAATAGCGTTACCATGAATCAGAGTCAACTCATGGGCAACTAACAACAACAGAAAACTAGAGGTGATAGATAGTACGTGCCCTCTCCTATCCCAAAAGACCAAATAGGACTTCATTGACTAGGCTGTCCTCAAAATCAGGTGTCAACCTGACCCTAGAGAATGTAGGAAAAAGAGCTATTCCCAGGAAGTGGATTATGCCCCAGGAGACACTGTCTTTTTCTTAACATATTGTCACTAGATAACAATATTGTCACTGGATAGCTGTAAAGAGGTCTCTCATTTAATTTACAGTGAAAATATTTACATAATCTCAATGATTTTAAAATAGTGAAAAGTTTAAGTATGATTACAGTCTTTCATATATAGCATTTCTACCTAAATAAAGTATCTCTCTTGGTTTTCCTCCATTATAACATTGAAGAGACTTGCCACTTGAATGATGGAGAGTCTTCTCAAATGTAAGACAACTAACTACCTTCAGGCAAATAAATGTTTCTTTTTTAGGCAGTCAATTAAATAGGCTTGATTAACTTAGTAGAAAGACTATAATTTCTATATTATTATACTTAAAGTACTTACTGACAGATACCTCCAGAAAAAGAGAGTAGATAAAGATGCAAAGTAGCAATGTAATAAAGTAATTGTTATCTAAATATGTGAGAACATTCAGGCTGTAAAATGTTATATCAGCTATTAACAGTCATTGACCAATCATTTTGCATTAGGCTCTTTTTTATGTATTCTCTCTTTTTCCCTGAATGTTCTTGCAGCTCATTACCTTTCTTCTGGCTGAAAAGGCAGAGTCACAAAGAGCTTTTAGTGCCCTGTGCATTTCAGATCTATTCTCGTTTTCAATGCCTAATTCTGTGTGGAAAGGCATAATTTAAATTCAATTTTAGGATAATTTTAATAGGACATTTGCATAATGCAATGCTTGGTTCTAGTAATTCAAATCTGCTTATTCCAAATAGACCTCTTCATTGACACACCTCCGTCATGCATCAAATGCTAACGTACTTTTGGCTTACCTGGGATGGAAGCACAGAAGCAAAAAGGAGCAAAGTCCATGGGGAGGTGACGAAATTGTGCTTTCATGAAGTTATTAATTAAGTTAGTTAAATTAAATGATAGAAGACCTCAAATTGTTACAGAAGTGCACATTGTTAAAACAAGCACACCTGCTATGGAATGTCTCTGTTTTAATCTCCAGTGGATAACTTCATACCTAGAAAAGCTCCCACTGGCAGCTTTATATATTTATAT
>NW_006408681.1:4874755-4895926 GCF_000296735.1 Chrysochloris asiatica
GTTGTGCACAAGGTCACTATGAGGTGGAACTGACTCAATGGCACCTAACAACAAGATTAACAACAGGTTCTAGCTATGTCTCCTGTAAATAGCTTATAGGTGGAATATAAAAAAATTTGCCCATATTTGTGATTTAATTGGAGAATTAGTCAGTTTGTACATAAAATTATTAATATTGTTGTTATTGTTATGTGTCATGGAGTCGGTTCTGACTTATAGTGACCCTGTGCAGGGTTTCCAAGGCTGTAAATCTTTACGGAAGCAGAAAACCTCATCTGTCTCCCACGGAACAGCTGGTAGTTTCAAACTGCTGACCCTAAGGTTAGCAGCCCAATTCGTAACCACTATGCTACCAGAGTTCCTTATAATTATTAATATACATATATTTAAATCTATGGGTGTTTTCTGTAGAAGTCCCCTAACTTTTCTGCATGTTTGAAATTTTTCATGATAAAATGGTGGAAAAAAGTACATTTCCTTCTTTAAAAAAAAAATCAGTCTAAAAGGAATGCAAATAGTAAGAAAAAAGGAGTATAGTACAGGTGAGATCAAAAAAGGAAAAAGGTAGATTTAAATATATATATTAATAATTCCAAGTCCTGAAATTTGATTAAAAAAGGAAACAATTTTAAAGGGACCTCTTTTGATCTCTGATTAGCAGAAACCTACAACTACCACTTGTTGTTAAGTGCTATTAAGTCAATTCCAAATCATAGAAACCTGTATAGGGTTACCAAGGAACAGCTTGTGGCTTTGAACCACCAACATTGCAGTTCAAACCGACCTTGTGATTGAGCACTTATTCTACAGTGCCACCTATTCTACATTCAGTTTCCCTTCTTTCCCTCACTTCTATCAAGTCACTATGAGTTGAAATCGATTTGATAGTGGTGGGGTGTGATTTTTTTCCCTTATAAAATATGTTACGTATGGTTCTCTTTTTGTTCTCTACCTCTTGTCTTCCATCAGCCCATTCTGCAAATTTTTCTGAGATGTAAGAAGAAAAATAGAAGAAACTAGGGCATAGTCAAATATGTTTACTTCCCATTCACTTCATGGACAAAGAAGTTTAAGAAATATCGCCACATAACAGTGGCTAATACATATTTCAAGAAGCATAAGTGTATAAATGACAGTGTTTATAATTTAAATATTTTTGTTCATTTTTGTTTTGTTACAATTAATACCATTTTAAATTTATTCATTTGCTTATTTTTTTTGCTTTGTCCATTTATTATTTAAATTTAATATAAATCTTCTTTTTCTCATTTCTTGCATATATGATATATATATCATGTTCACCACCTTTTGTCCTCTATTAAGATCTCTATAGTTAACTGTTATGTATTTAAGCTCATATTTCTTTCCATTTCCTGTTATTATGCCTCAACAAATTCAAGTGAATACTTTTAAAGAAGTACATACCTTCAAGGTGACAGCCAGCACAAAAAGAAAGGGATTCTGTCAGAATAATTCCATTTCCTTAAATGAACTCCAATTTCTCATCTTTGAAAAGCAGCTATTCTGATACTTCACTGGCCACATCACACCTCCAGAGTGTCACCATTGTGCTCAAGATTTTACAGGGTGACAATGCTCCAAGATTTAAGGAAGGATTCATGATGACCCACATCTCAAAACTGACTTCAACCTCCATTCCTTTGCTCACTGAGATTTCTTAATTGAGCATGCCTCCACCTCTATCACCATTATCTACTTATTGAAACACATCATTTCTTTGTATTTTCAGAACATATTCTTTTCCCATGTATTTAGCCATATATCATTCTGCCTTCTATCAGAGCAATTGCTTTTGTTTTCACCTACCTCATTAGATTATACTCATAAATTCCTTAGTGACCATCATTGGAGTTTATTTGAATCATCCCTCTCTTCCCTACTCCACAGCCCCCATCACCAATGTCCAACACAAATAAATGCTATATAAATTACATAGAATTAAATTGCACTTTTAAAACTTATTAACCTAATCAAGTAATTTCAGTATCCTTTAGCAGTCCTGGTGTGGTGTTGTCGGATTAAAGCAATGGACCACAAGGTCAGTTTAAACCACAAGGTTGTGTTTCAAACTCACCAGCCACTCCTTGGAAACCCTATGTTGTTGTGCCGTTGCGTGGGATCCAATCCACAGTGACCTGTATAGTCACTACGAGTTAAAACTGACTTGACGGCACTTAACAACAAAAATAGCTACAGTAATTTTTTTTAATATCTTTACCCAGATCAGTGGCACCTCATTTAATTTCACGTTGACCTTTGATCTGTGATGTAAGAATTAAGTTACATTTTCACCTGGTTAATTTTATGCCTATAATAATTTAATTTAATTATTGATTATTTACTGGTCTCTGTGTTTTTTTAAAAGCTTTTTCTACTTGTGTGTTAGTACTGCTTCTGCAGAAATCATTCCAAGATAATAGAGAAATAAAAGAAGAAGAAAACATGCAACCTTGAACAAAATGACTTTATTGTCATCCTGGTGTGGCACTGTGGATTAATGCACTGAACTGCAAAGTCGTGTGAACCTCAAGTTCGATGGTTCAAGTTCACTAGCCACTTGTAGAAAACCCTATACAAGTTTGTTATGGGTTGGAACCGATTCAATGGCACTTAACAAAAACAATGTATATGTGGTTTTCTGGGTAATTTTCTTTCAGAATAATTATGATCAATGTACATTACTCTTAGTATCCTTTAAACTTTACTATTCAGTGTGCCTCTCAATTTTATATTTGTATCCTATGTTCAAGAATGTTGTCCCTACTTCATGCCTATTGTCCACTTCTCAAAAAAAGAAAAAGAAAACAAAGTGGATTGACATAAGGAAGCTTATATTTTCAATGTGGCAATCAAGAAACAAAAGAGAATAAACAAGGAGAGGATACTTGTAATATTAGGCAACTTGCCCAATGAGAATGACTCTTAATTGGCATTATTACCCCCAAAGAAACTGGCATGGTAACTTATGTATAGGCACTCTGCCATCTAGCAGATGGATCTGCACAAGAGTTGCCAAGAAACCACATATGAACATCAAACATGGCTCTTAGCTATGTTATTTTCAGCTTATAGTATTTAAATGTCTGTTGTCCTGCAATGCTATGGTTGTAGTCATGAAGAAGAGCAAATATGAACAATTACAACCACTGCAACTGTCAGGAATCAAACAAGAAGAGTTCCCATCAACAGATCTCTTTAGTTGCTGCTTTGAATTTTAGCTAATGAAAGGCCTAAAGTTTTGCTGCTCTTGTAACAAGTAAAGGGATTATCTCAAAAACAAAACAAAACACATAGAAATATAAAATGTAGAAAATTAACAGATACAATACATGAGAATTCTGTTTCTGAAAATAAATTTCTTCTTCTGAAGTCCCAACTAACTTAATAGTCTTTTTCTTTGGCAGAATGTATCACTGGGACTTAAAAAGATTTCCAGTATCACTTAAAATTTCAAATTTAATTTGAAGATTAGGATGCATGTCTTGTATGTTAGCCAGACAGCCAATTATGTTTCTCACAGTCTTGTATTTATAACCTTATATTTCAAACATAGAACGAAATTCAATAAATACTTATGAAGATTCCACTATTTTCAAAATGCTGTGCTGAAATCTGAAGTGGGTACAGAAACAAGTAGCATCACATGTTTACCTTGTTAGGCCTCTCCATGCAATTGTGAAGAATGTACTGGCATGGCGCTGTAGGATAAGCATTGGACTGCTAACCACAAGAACAGCAGTTCAAACCTACCAGCTGCTCCTCAGAAACCCTATGCTGGGTCACTATGAGTCAGAATGACTCAACAGCACTTAGCAAGAACATCAATACGTGATATGAATTATATTCAAAATGCTGTTATAGTAAGGTATAACCAGGAAAGAAAAAGAATAAAGACAGGAAGAAAGAACAAAAATGGGATAGACAATTCTCTTGCAAAAGCACAGGTCTTGCAAAGCACAGGTGGGGAAGGAAATGAAACTTAGCAAAACACTTATTTTTTAGTTTATACCAGGAATTGCTATGTCCCCTCAAGCTCACAAAGCCTGACAGATGCAGAAGCCCACATCACAAGTCCTACTCCTAGCACACGGGGCAGGCACAGTAACAACTTATTTAGTTGGCTGTTAACCTCATTATGGCACTTCAGATCCAGACCTGGGTCTTGAATCAAGGTCTTGGACATGGTACACATACCTGAGAAATGAGCACCCAACCAGAGAAATGAGGAGCCAGAAATCTACATTCAAAATTGTAAGATGCTGTCCATTCCAGGAAACTGCTGAGACTACTCCTATATGTTCCCCTATTTTTAATTGTTAATAATCCCAAAGGCTGTGAGTTCAGAGAGATACTACTGCCTGTGGCACGTCTACCCTGAAGATTTACTTTCTTAAATAAACTCTTGCCACTTCACTTCACAACTTTCTAGTTTTTTGTAACCCACCCAAGAAACAATGCTATAATTGTTTACTGACAGAAGTTATCACGTCATGCTTAAGATAGAAGGAAAGACCTTTGAAGGGGGTAAATTTTTAAATAATCTAAGAAGAATAGATAGAATTTAGAATTGCTTGAATTGTCATTATACCCTGGTGTATGGGTAAATAAAAAGAATGAACCAATATCTCCAATGTTGCTATTACTAAGTGTCATCTAGTCGATTCCAACACATAGCAACCTGTATAGGGTTTCTGAGGAGCAGTTGATGGGTTTGACCAGGCAACCTTGCATTTTACACTGCAATCCTACCCTACAGAAACAGCAGGGCTCCAAACTTCTAATAATCAACAGGTAACTTCTAATAATCAACAGGATAAATGGCTTATCCACAATTTTATGTGTCTTACTATGTTGTTGTTAGGTACCATCAAGTCAGTTCTGACTCATAGTAACCCTATGTACAACAGAACAAAGCACTGCCCAGTTCTGCACCATAGTCAGAATCATTGTTATGTTTAAGGCCAGTGCTGTCTCCACTGTGCCAATCCATCTTATTGGTGGTATTCCACTTTATTGTTGACGCTCCTCTACCAAACATGTTGTTGTTGTTGTTAAGTGCCGTCAAGTCAATTCCAACTCCCAGCAACCCTGTATAGGGTTCCGAAGGAGCAGCTGGTGAGTTTCAACCACTGACCTTGCAGTTCAAACCAATGCATTAACCTACAACACCATACCAAGACATACTGTACCAAACATAATGTCCTTCAAAGGAACTGGTATCTTCTGATAGTATGTCTGAAGTATGAAAGGTGAAATCTCATCATTCTTGATACTTAGGAGCATTCTGACTATACATCTTCAAATACAGATTAATTTGTTCTCTTGGTAGTCCATGATACTTTGAATATTCTTCTCCAACATAATAATTAAAATGTAGTCACAGATAATTATAAGTTATAGATGATAACTAGGTTTAAGATTTTATATCTCTCTGGTATGGTGCTGCAGGATAATGCACTGGACAACAAGGTCATTTTGAACTGCAAGGTCGATGGTTCAAACTCACTAGTCACCCCTCAGAAACTCTATGTAGGGTCGCTGTGAATCCTAACCAACTCCATGGCACTTAACAACAGCAACAACGACAACTCTCTTAAGAATTCAGGAATCTTGGTGTGGCGCTGTCAGATAAGCATTGGACAACAAGGTTGGTTTGAATGACATAGTTGGTTTGAACAACACCAGCTGCTCCTTGTAAATCCTATACAGGGCCCCAACTCAACCACACTTAACAACAACAACAACAGGGAGGAAATTTGGGAGTCCTGGTGTGGCACTGCAAGATAATGCACTGGACCCCAAGGATGGTTTGAACCGCAAGGTCAGTGGTTCAAACCCACCAGCCACTCCTTGGAAATCCTATACAGGGTCACTGTGAATTGAAAATAACAAGACAATTTGAATTTTCAAATTGTCGAGTTGATTCCAAGTCACAGTGAACCTGTATAAAGTTTCCGAGGAACAGCTGATGGGCTTGAACAGCTGACCTTGTGACTCGAAGTCAGAGGCTTATCCTACACCGCTACACCTATAGGCCACTTAAAAATATGCAAATGATTTTACAAGCATCCTTTAATTCATTAGTAATTAATGTTTTTAAATTAAATATTAATTAGCACTTTAATATGGCTTTATCAAAGTATCTAGCTTCAAAATGATGCAGGAAAAAACTAAGTCTTGACAAAATGACTAAACTCTGTAAAAGTAATGGCTAAAAATGAGTCCCTTGAAACTAGATTCTGGTAAATAATCCTCAAAGGTAGAAGGTGCATTTGTGCATTCATGCCTAAAATCACCACATCAGTTAATTTGAGAGTATACTTATCAGTAATGACGGTATCTCATTGTTCTCTCTTTTTCAAATTCTATACTATCCATGATTCCTGCTATGACATTTAAATTGTTCTCAAATTTACCATAGTCAAAAAAGTTTAAAATTACATGTGAGTAATTTTGTTTCTAAAACTTTTGAAAATTAATACTGATGATTGAAAGGTTATTCCTGACTTTTGACAGATTTAGATTGGAACACAGCCAAATAGATTTTCTCAGGGTATCAGTAAAGCTCCCTGGTGGTGTAGTGGCATTAGCATTGGGCTGCTAACTGAATGGTTGACAGTTCAAACCCACCAGCCACTCTGAGGAAGAAAAATGAGGCTGTCTGTTCCCATAAAGTTTTACATCTCAGAAGGAGCACTACTGTGTCCTATAGGCTCACTGTCAGGCATAACCATCTTGATGGCAGTGGTATCATGTAAGTCTTTTTCATAAACTCCATAAGACAATTTTTAGCATATTTCATGATGTTTGAAATACTGGGAATAAATTTAGATATTCATGACTATGATACACTTTTAATTTTTAATTTGTATTATAATATTATTTTACCATTGTTATTGTTTACCACTCCATCTGTCAGTTTGTCACACTGTGGTGGTTTGCACGTTGCTGTAATGCTGGAAGCTAATTTAAATATCAACAGGATCACCCATAGTGGACAGATTTCAGTTGAGCTTCCAGAATAAAACAGATTAAGAAGGAGAGGTGGAGTACTTATGAATATTTCACCAGTTGAAACCTTATGAATAGCAGTGAAACACTGGCAATTAGCCCCAGAATATTATCAGATGTAGTGCAAGAAGATGAGTCCCTCAGGTTGGAAGTCACTCAAAATACAACAGGGAAAGAGTTGCCTTCTCAAAGTAGCATTGACCATGATGACATGAAAGGAGTGAAGTGTTTGCAACCTTCATTTGCTGATGGCGCACAACTCAAAATGAAAAGAAACAACTGTATGTATCCATTAATAATTGGAACATGCAATGTGTGAAGTATAAATCTAGGAAAACTGGAAATTGTCAAGAATGAAATGGAACACATATACATCAATATCCTAGATATTAATGAGCTGAAAAGCACTGGAATTGGAGATTTTTAATCTGGCATTCACATGGTTTACCATGCTGTGAATGACTCATAGCAATCCTATGCATAACAGAACAAAGTACTGCCTGTCCAGCTTGAACCTCTAGCATTTCCTTGTCAATGTAATGTTACAGCTGTTTTTGAATTCTCTTTGGCAAAATCTTACTTGCATGTGATATTAATAATATCGGCCGATGATTTCCCCATTCCATTGTATCAACACTATTTGAAATGCACAAAAATAATGCTCTTTAAATCAGTTAGCCAGATAGCTGTATTACAAAATTTTGGCATAGATGAGCTGCATCTATTTGTTGAAAGATTTCAATTTGTATTCCATCAATTCCCAGAGGCTTGTTCTTTGCCAATGCCTTGGTGCACTTTGGCCTTCTTTCAGTATCATTGACTCTTGATCATATGCTACTTCTTGAAAAGGTATAACATCGACCGTTTTGTTTTGAAACAGTAACTCTGTGTATCATTTACATCTTCTTTTAATACTTTCTGCATCACTCAATATTTTGCTCAGAGAATCTTTCAATATTGTAAATTGAGGCTTGAAATTTTCCTTCAGATCTGTCTGCTTGAGAAATGCTGAGCGTGTTCTTCCTTTTGAGTTTTCTAACTCCGGGCTTTTGCATATTTCATTCTAATATTTGACTTTGTCTTCTCAAGCTGACCTTTGAAATTTTCTGTTCAGCTCTTTTACTTCCTCATGTCCTCCATTTGTTTTAGCTTCTCTACATTCAAAAGCCAAGTTTTAGAGTCTCTTCTGACATCCATTTTGGTCTTTTCCTTCTCTCTTGTCTTCTTAATTACCTTTTGTTTTCTTTCTGAATGATGCTCTTGATGTCATCTCACAAGTCTTCTGGTCTTTGGTCATTAGTGTCTAATGCATCAAATCTGGTTTTGAAATTATCTCTAAATTCAGATGAGATAAGATCAAGGTCATATTTTGGCTCTCATGGACTTGTTTAATTTTCTTCACCTCCAGCCTAAACTTGCATATGCGCAAGTAATAGTCTGTCCCACAGTTTGCCCCTGGACTTGTTTGGGCTGATCATATTGTGCTTCTCCACTGTCTCTTCCCACAGATGTTGTGTATTCCATCTGTGAGGTCCATGTGCATAGTCGTTTCATATAGTTTACGAATAGCAGTTCAACACATAAGATAGCACCAAAAAAAAGAATATTGAAACTTTATGAGAAGCACATTGTCAGGTATAATGCCACAAAATGAGCCCCTTTGATTAAAAGATCCTCAAAACATGTCTAAGAACGAGTTGCCTCCTCAAAGTAGAGTAGATCATGATGACACAAATGGAGTAAGGTTTAGGAGACTTCATTTGCTGATAGGGCACAATTTAAAATGAGGAGAAACAGCTGCATACACTCATTAACAATTGAAATATGAAATGTACAAAGTATGAATCTAGGAAAGTTAGAAGTAGCCAAAATTTAAATCAAACACATAAACATGGTTTTCCGAGGCTTTTGAATCTGACAGTCATATGGTTTGCTATGCTGGAATGACAAATTGAAGAGGAATGGTGTTGTATTCATCATCAAAAACATTTCAAGATTTATCTTGAAGTAAAATGCTGTCTGTGATAGGATACCATCCCTATGCCTACACAGAAGACCAGTTAATACTACTATTATTCAAATTTATACACCAACCACTAAAACCAGTGAAGATAAAATTAAAGAATTCTACAAACTTTTCCAGTCTGAAATTGATCAAGCATGAAGTCAAGACTTTGTTTAGGTCTCCCGTATACCAACTCATAGGGTCTCAATTTGAGCCTGCTTCTAGGAACAATGCTGATTCTGAGCAGAGCAAGGGGAAGCACATGGTTCCAAATTAGATTAGTCTCTTGGCAGGGTTTTACTAGGGTCTTCCTGTTTTTTCTAGCTGATAGAAACTCAGGGAGTTCTGTAGATTCCATTTCACTTGGTGAGTTCTTAGATATCCATCCTGCTGTGCTCTTGAGCTCTTCAAGGGAGTACTTGGGTGTGAACACCTTCAGCCCAAGGTTGGGATTTAGGACCAGATGCAGTGATGTGAGCTAGGGTGCTGCCTTGATGGTTTTGTTAGTGTAATTTTTCCTCCAGCTTCTGTGGTGTTACTGCAGCTGGCTCTCAGATGGTCTCCAATAGGTGCAAAATTTATGGGACATGTCTTATCTCATGCTGAGCTGACATAAGTAACCCCTCTCTTTTTCTAAACTGCCCTGTGTTCATGCAAGACAGACAGTCTGGACGGAGGGCTCTGGTTAAGGCTATTAGTTCTGCCTTTTGTGCAGTCAAGCTGCCCATCGTTTCGTCATACCTTTCAACTGTTTAGAATGGAAATCTACAGAACAACCATTTTGGAGACACTCCAATCCCCCAGTTTGGGAGAGCCCTTTTAATCCCCAGCTCTGCCTTTCATGCACAAATAGGTTAAAGGGCTTTCTAAGTCAGGCAGTTCTAAGGCTGAGGCTGCTCTCTACTTGTCCTTGATCTCATTAATGATTTTCTGACATTTTGGAATCACTCTAGGGTGGCTATTCTTCTCCCCTCAAAGACTTGCAAAGGGGTTTTATAATTAGTTCAAAACTAGGTTTGGGGATTTTGCAAACTCCAGTCACTCTAAATAACTTCCTTAGTTGTCTGTAGGAGCTAGCTCCATTCACTGGCTTTGATCATTCGGCTTGAAAGTCTGGTTCTTGGCTTGCTCTAAAACCATTTGCAGCCTTGGGGAGCAAGGTTTGAGGTGGAGAAGGGAGTATAGAAAAACAGTTGTCCTGAGGGCTTTCCCTCTTCATCAGAGTTCCTGTGGCTCTGCCTTAAGGTGAATTACACTGAAGTCAGAATCTACCTCTTGTATACATTGCATACATATCTAGGTATGAGATGGGGAGACCATACCTTCTGGAGCATTGGAGACTGACTCTGGGGTTCCCAGATAATTACATATTGATAGTACAGGCACAGAGTCTGGCAGCACCAGCCTAGTTTTCTCTTGTAGTATCTGTTGAAGCAAAATATTGTTTCTCTTGGAGGGCTTTTATTCTCATAAACCCTTCTACAATTTTATATATTTATTTAAATTATTTTCCTTTGGCTTTCTTAAAAATCATTCTGCCTCTTTTTTTTTCTTTTTGTCATGGGCTCACAATTTAAGATTTTCCAATTCTTTAGCATGCACGCTTCACCCTTAGGAATGCATTCTGGTTTCCCCTGGTGTCTCCAGCTGTTAACTCTTTAAATGTCCCCCTCCTGATAGTTGTTATTGTTATCCAGTGCCATTGAGTCCATTCCGACTCAGAACAACCCTGTCTAGGGTTTCCAAGGAATGGCTGGTGATCTTGAACTGCTAACTTTGCAGTTCAAACCAACCTTGCAGTCCAGCACATCAGCCCACAGCACCACACCAGGACTCCTGATGGTAGATCCCACAATTTTAATCAACAGTTGATTTTATTGTCTTTTGGCCTACCTGTAATTGGCATCCTTCCTTTTCTGGGAGTGTTCAGTCCCTAAAGAGAATGAAAATGATTTTCACACCTGACTAAGGTAGTGGTTGCCCATGGTGGTCTCATGGTTAGGATAACTTTTATTCTACATTTCTTCTGTGTGTCAGCTCTTGGACCCACTCCAACCACACCTTTTCAATTTTCTGTCTTCTTTTTTTTTGTGTTCCACCCCAATTGTTCAAATACCTATTCAAGTTTCCTTTCTCTCTCTCCCAGGGGGTCTCCTATGGATTGTCTTATAGCCAAAGCCTGAAACTGAAACAAAGTCTGGAATAGCCAAAAATTTGCTTCCTGTTCATAGACAAAAAGGAACAAACAAAAACAAGGGACAAACAAAAGCACAAAGAAAATGAACATCCAAATGCCTGAAGTGTTAAAATTTCAGTCACTCTTACACATTCGCTGGCCTCACTCTTTATATATTCCCAGGTCCTCTTTTTCCCAGTGATAGGCCCTCTCCTCACAATCTTTAACCAGGGAGTTGGGACACTACCCAATGTCCTTACCCCAGAATTGTTAGCCTCTTCATATAGTGCTAATCCAGGGATTTCACAATCACCTCTTAAAGAAACAGAGATCATCCACTCACCTCTAAAGGTCCTAAAAATCCAGAACCCAGGTCTGCCTTCCTGGTACTGGATGTAGTCCTTACTCTGCAATTCTACTCATGAGAGCAGCCATCAAAAACCATTCTCTTCTCCTCAGAAACCAATGGTTTATTGGTAGCTCCTTTAGCCACTGTGCCTATCCATCTCAACCTTGAATACAACAAGGAGAAGATTGCAAACTAGCCTGGGCACCTGGCTAACTGCTATGCTTTGCTCATCTCTGCTCTGAGAGTGGAAAGAGAACTGGGACCACCATGCTATGATTTAGTCTTCTGTAGAAACCTAAGAGGGGAAGTTCCCTCTTGTGGCCGTGTGAGTCTTTCAGGAGGTCCATTCTTGCATGGGACCCTCCAAGTCTTATACAATCAGTATCCAACCTGAGGTGCCAGAATTGTAATCATAAAAAGGGGTGTTTAGTCACCTGCCACTGAATTAGCCAATACATAGAAACAGGCTAAGATCTTAGAAGGAATACACCATATCACTGTAACAAAAAAGAGTTGGTCAATGTTCAATCATTTCAGAAGGTACCATATGATTAAGAGCTGATAGCATCAAAGAAATAAGTCAAGCAGTGCTGAAGGCCCTGGCAAAAGGAGGCCCTCTGGAATTGATGTAATACAAATTGAAATGTTCCAACAAACTGATGCAGCACTGCAGGCTCTCTTTCTTCTATGTCAAGAAATATGGAGGATAAAACCAACTGACTGGAAGAGATAATATTTTTTGTCCATTCCTGAAAAAGGTGACCCAACAGAATGTACAAATCATCAAACAATATTATCAATATCTCATGCAAGCAAAATTTTGCTAAAAATTATTCAAAAACAATTGCAGCAGTATGTTGACAGTGAGATGCCAGAAATGCAATCCAGATACAAAAAAGGGACATGGAATAAGAGGTATCATTGCTAATATGAGATGGGTCTTGTCTAAAAGCAGAAAGTACCAGAAACGTGATTAATTGTGCTTTATTGACTATGCAAAGTCATTTGAGTGTATAGATCATAATAAACTATAGTTAACTATTGTGAAGAATGAGTATTCCAGAATACTTAATTGTGCTCATAAGGAACCTGTACATGGACCAAGAGGTAGTCATTAGAGTAGTAAAAGGGGATATTGAATGATTCAAAATCAGGAAAAATATGCACCATATTTATCCAATCTATGTACTAAGCAAATAATCTGAGAAACTGGATTATATGAACGAGAATGTGGCATCAGGATTGGAGGAAGAAATCAGTAATAAACTTTCACATGTAGATTATACAATACTGCATGCTGGAAGCTAAGAGGACCTGAAGCATGAAGATCAAAGACTACAGCCTCCAATATGGATTACCTCAATGTAAAGAAAACAAAAATCCACACAAACTAGACCAACAAATACCATCAGGATAAATAAAAAAAGATTGAAGTTGTCAAAGACTTCAGTTTGCTTGGAACCACAATTAGTGTCGACAGAAGCAACTGTCAAAGAATCAGAGCACAAATTGTATTAGGAAAATCTGCTGCAAGAGATCTCTTTACCATGTTAGTAAAGAGGTAATTTTGAGGACTAAAGTGTGCCTGATGTGATGCTGTAAGATGAACACAAGACTACTAACGTCAAAGATGGTGATTCAAACCCACAAGTCACTCCTAAGAAACTCTATGTAAGGTAACTATGAGTCAAGGGCACTTAACAAACAGAACAACAAAGGTATGTCTAACCCAAAACATGTTAATTACATCATATGCATGTGAAAGTAGGCCAATGAATAAGGAAGACCAAGACCTGAGAAGAATTGATGCATTTGAATATGGTGTTGGTGAAGAATATTGAAAGCACCATGGACAGTCAAAAGAACAATCAAATCTGTTTTGGAAGCAGTGCCACTAGAATGTTTCTTAGAAGTGAGGATGTTGGCACTTAGTTTCATGCATCTCACTAGTAGTGACCAACCCTTGGAGAAAGACATCATGATTTGAAAAGTGAAGGGTCAGGGAAAAAGAGGAAGACCCCTAAAGTGATGAACTGCCACAGTGGTAGCAACAATGGTCTCAAACATCACAATTGTGAGTATGGTGCAGGACGAGGCAGTGTTTCATAGGGTTGCTGTGAGTTGGAAGTGACTCAATGGCACCTAACAAAAACAACAATTGCCTAACACGTTGGTCATTGATAAATGAATGAATGTAACATGAACTGCTCCTGCTGATTTTTCAACAAGGGAATCTTTTCATCTAACCAAAATATTGTGAACTGTCTAGCAGTAGAGCATAGTCATCTGACCTCACAGCCACCACAGGACAAATTTTAGTGACAAATCAAGGAGATTAATTCCTTGTGTTGACTATTCTTCTGACATTATTTCTTTGTAACTGCACTTCAAACATGAACCTTTTTATTATACTATAAATTTAAATCCATAGTGTAGAATGTCTATTCTCTTAAAATGTATCATTTTTGCCTGCAGTGTAAATGAAAGCATATGAAATCCATCAATGTGACTTTTAATTAGCTAATTTGTCAGAGAAGGATTCTTTCTCTGGGGTTTACAGGACAGGGAGCACAATTTACACTTCTGTGTTCCCAAGTACATGAATCTCTTCATAGTGGTTGTGTAGTACAAAGTCTATTAATTATCTAAATTGCTATGGCAACTAAATATTCTCTAGGTAAATAAACACATGGCTTCTTTTTTCCCTTTCACTAGTCAGTAAGAATGCACAGAGATATTCCTGTTTTCCTTCTTTCCTATAAAATGTCAGACAGAGCACCATAACCAAGGAATGAGGGTAAGGGGTTAGTATTATCTATGGTATTTTAGTGTCTGTTTTAATAAATTTCATATTTAATGGTTTTCAAATGCTACAATTTTTGTTATTCTTGAGGAAAACAAATTGCCTTTTACATATTATAGCAACAATAATTTTGGTTTCAGAAACTGAAATATTTTAAATTAAGATGACACCATGCTACAAAATGCATTTTCTGAAACATGTGTGATAAAGTAAACTTGGTGCACCGTAATGTAAAGACACAAAAATCCTCACAAGTAGACCAATAAATAACATCATGGTAAACGGAGAAATGACTGAAGTTGTCAAAGACTTGATTATGCTTGAATCTATAATCAATCAATGCTCATGGAAGTAGCAGTTAAGAAATCAGATGAAGTATTGCCTTAGGCGAATCTGCTTCCAAAAACCTCTGTAAAGTTTTAAAGAACAAAGATGTCACCTTGAGGATTAAAGTGAGTCTGACCCAAGCCTTGGTATTTTTAATGAAATGGCCTTATATGCATGTGAAAATTGGACAATGTAGAAGGAAGACAGTAGAAGAAATAATGCATTTGAATTATGGTTTAAAATACCATGGACTACAAGAAGAACAAACAAATCTGTCTAATGTTCCTTGGAAGTGAGGATGGCGAGATTTCATCTCTCTTACTTTAGACATGTTGTCATCAGGGACGACTTCCTGGAGAAGGACATCTTGCTTGGAAAAGTGGAGGGTCAACATAAAAGGAGAACTCCCCCCAACAATATGGATTGACACCGTGGCAGCACCAGAGGGTTCAAATATAGCAACAATTGTTAGGATAGCACAGGACTGGACAGTAGTTCGTTGTGCTGTACATAGGGTCACTATGAGTAGGATACAACTAAATGGTACCTAACAACAACAGCAACAACATGATGTAAAGTGTTCATTGGTTTCCTAGGTTTATTTAAAGCATTGTACCTCAAGAATAAAAATTAAAAAATAAAAAACCCTATAATAATAACTACAAAAATTTCTAAAACCATGTACCTGGTATGCCGCAAGCTTCAGAATTCATGATAGCTTTTAATTAGAATAGGAAACTGTGTTTAAAGTAACAATTAGAAAGTAAATTTTTAAAATCAGGTGATATTACAGACATAAAGGAAACCAATGGACATAGTGAACCTTACCTTGCTTTAAAGGATGGTGAAACATTCTTAGAAAACTCATATAATCCATTATTCTTATCTTATTTCTTGTCTTTCTAACGCTAATGCTTAGTTCACCTACTTTTTCTTTCACTTCTAAATTATTATAGCTTCCTGGTTGACTTGTTTGTACAAAAAAATACGTAAAACATGATGCAAAGATGATGGATTTCAAGTTAAATAGACCTAATATTGAAGTCTGGCCTACTATTCTTTCTTCAAATATGCTATTATTACTATTGGCATCTTTTTTGTTTACAAGGCAAAGAATATAGTCCCTATCCATAAGGCTTATGGGAAGGACTTCATAAGAAGTACTTGAAAAAAACTTTATCAAAATTAATATACTATTGTTGTTGTTGTTGTTGTTAAGTGCCTTCGAGTCGGTTCCGACCCATAGCGACCCTGTACAGGGTTTCCGAGGGTGTAAATCCTTACGGGAGTAGAAAGCCTCATCTTTCTCCCGCGGAGCAGCTGGTAGTTTCGAACCGCTGAGCTTAAGGTTCGCAGCCCGATTCGTAACCACTACGCTACCAGAGCTCCAACATTAATAATCACTTCTGATTTTCCACCAGTAAAGTCAATCCACAAAAAGTCAGTAGGTAGATATTTGCGGAGAGGTGCTGTGGTAAATGAAAAGAGCTTGATCAGCTGGATGTCATCTATAAGATTATCTTTATTTCCCATTCCCCTGTGACTTTGAACAAATTACATAACCCTTTTTGAGATTAAGTTTCTTCATCTTTAAAGTGCAAGTATTGTGAGAGTTTAATGAGTGAGAAAAATGTATATAAAATACTCTAACAACATATATGACATATGTTGTTGTTGTTGTTGTTATGTGCCGTGGAGTCGGTTCCGACTCATAGTGACCCTGTACAGGGTTTCCAAGGCTGTAAATCTTTACGGGAGCAGAAAGCCTCATCTTTCTCCCGCGGAACAGCTGTTAGTTTCGAACTGTTGACTCTGAGGTTCACAGCCTGATTCGTAACCACTACGCTGCCAGAGAGCATACCCAAAATAAATGCTTTGTGACCATCTATGCCAGAGAGTCATCTAAGTTTTAACAAAGATTTAGAAATTTACAAAAACAAACAAACAAAAAAACACTACCACTCCAGTAGAATGGCTTCAAAGAGTTTTGGAGGATAAAAATCATTAAGGATGCATAATCCTTCATCTTTCTCCCCTAGAGTGGTTGGTGGATTTGAAATGCCAACCTTTTGGATATCAGCCCAATGCTAAGTTCACTGTACCACCAGGGCTCCTTTAGAAGTTAAAAATCAAAATCAAAACCAAAAGAGTACTTGACTTCAAGCAGTTTAAACATTTAAATGGAGAAGCAATCATATTACATCATATACACCTTTCTTAAATATGTTTTCTATTTCCTTATTCCCTTCCTTAAAAATCAACTTCTATTTCAATTTGACAATGGCTTTAACAAAAATTGCCAGAAAGATTTAAAAATAATAATAATAACAGTGGGCTTTCAACATTGTTTTGGAATGAAATTATTTGACAAACCAATGTAAGTAGTCTAATTCCTGTGGGAAATAAGAAGAAAGATATCATGCGAAAAGAATGATCTTTGGAAGTAAATGGCTTTGATATCAAATCCAAATCTCAGTATTCTTTTTGTAACCTTCCTATTTTGCAGGTTTGTTGTAAGAATAAAAGACATGAAATATGACACATGATTGTACTAAATTTCTAATTTCTCCCTTTTCTTCTTTAGAGAAGATAGATACATCAATCTATCATAGTTTAATGATAATAGCCAATAAAACCATTCTGACTCCATGGATGGAAAAGCAATCTTCTTATGGTAATGTGGGTTCAAGTTGAAGATTTCTCTGCTGACAAGTTTATATAAACCTTTAATTATTTTAACATTTACATCCCTATTGTAAATTAAGATCTGCACTCTGTGTTACCAACCAACCTCTCCTCTCGTATTTTGTCCCTCTGCCCCTAAGGTTAATCAACTCTGACAGGACAAATGAGTTTTGGAAGCCTGAAAAAGCAAGAATGAAGTTCTGAATGGAAATATATGTATCACCAGCATTTATAATATGATACTGCATGTATTTCCATTAGAAACTTTGTTCTTATTTTTCAGGCTTAAGAAACTCATTTATACTATCAGAGTTGATTAACTGTAAGGGTTGTTGTTGTTGTTGTTGTTGTTACATGCCATGGAGTTGGTCCTGATTCATAGTGACCTTGTAAAGGGTTAGAAAGAAGCAATTGGTAGGTTTGAACTTCTGACTTTGTGGTTAGCAGTCCAGGACTTATCCTACATCATCACACTAGGACACCAATCTTAAGAGTTATTGATGTTAAATACCATTAAATTGGTTCCTACTCATAGCAACCCTATATAGTTGGTTTCCGAGGAGCGGTGGGTGAATTTGTACCAACCTTGCAGTCCAGCACATTATTGTGCTGCACCACATCATGATGCCCTTGGTTGTTGCTGTTGTTGTTAGATGCCATCGAGTTGGTTCTTACTCATAGTGACCTTATGTACAACAGAATGAAACACTGCCTGGTCCTGGTCCAACCTCACAACTGTTGCCACACTTGAGCCCATTGATGCTGACACTTTGCCAATCCATCTCGCTGAGGATCTTCCTCTTTTTCTCTGACCCTCCACCTTACCAAATATGATATCCTTCTCCTGCAACTGGTCCCTTCTGACAACATGTCTGAAGTAGGAGAGACGAACTTTGGCCATCCTGGCCTCCAAGGGGCACTCTGGCTGCACTTCTTCCAACACAGATCTGTTGGTTCTATGGGCAATCCATGGCACTTTCAATAGTCTCCTCCAACACCATAACTCAAAAGCATCAATTCTCCTATGGTCTTCCTTATTCACTGTCCAGCTTTCACATACATGTGAGGTTATTGAAAATACCATGGCTTGGGTCAGGCTCCTCAAGCTGACATCTTTGCTCTTCAACAATTTATAAAGGTCTTGTGCAGCAGATTTGCCTAATACGTCATTTGATTTCTTGACTGCTGCTTCCATGAGTGTTGATAGTTTATCCAAGAAGAATGAAGTCCTTGACAACTTCAATCTTTCCTCCTCTGATAAGAATGTTGTTTATTGGTCGAATGGTGGGGATTTTTGTTTTCTTTACATTCAGATACAATCCATATCGAAGGCTGTGGTGTTTGATCTTCATTAGTAAATATTTTAAGTCCTCTTCACTTTCAGCAAGCCAGGTTGTATCATCTGTACATCACAGGTTGATAATGAGTCTTCCTCCGATCCTGATGCCACATTTCTCTTCATAGAACCCAGCTTCTCAGATTACTTGCTCAGCATACAGGTTGAAGAAGTATGGTGAAAGAATACAACCCTGTTGCACACCTTTTTTCATTTTAAACAATTCAGTGTTTCCATGTTCTGTTTGAACAACTGCCACTTAGTCCATGTACAGATTCCTCATGAGCACAATTAAGTGTTCCAGAATATTCATAGTTCTCAATGTTGTCCATAACTTCTCATGATCCACACAATCGAAAGCCATTGCATAGTCAATAAAGCACAGGTGAACATCTTTCTGATATTCTCTGCTTTCAGCAAAGATCCATTAGACATCAGTAATGATATCTCTGGTTCCACATCCTTTTCTGAATCCAGCTTTAACCTCTTGAAGTTCTCTGTCAATGTATGCTTGCAGCCATTTCTATATTACCTTTAGTAAAACTTTACTCGCATTGGATATCAAAGAGATTGTCCGATGATTTCCACATTCCGTTGGGTCACCTCTCTTTGGAATGGCCACAAATACGGATCTCTTCCAATCATCTGGCCAGATAGTTGTCTTCCAAATTTCCTGGCAGAGATGAGTGAGTGCCTCCAGTACTACCTCACTTTCTTGAAAGATTTCAAGTTGTAGTCCATCAATTCCTGGAGCCATGTTCTTTGCCAATTCCTTCAATGTACTTTGGACTTCTTCCTTCAGTATCATTGGCTCTTGATCATATGCTACCTCTTGAATCAACCATTTTCTTTTGGTATAGTAACTCGGTGGATTCCTTCCATCTTCTCTTGATGCTTTCTGCATCATTCAATATTTGCCCAGAGAGTCCTTCAATAACTAAAGTCAAGGATTGAATTTTTTCTTTAGTATCCCCAGCTTGAGAAATGCTGAGCATGTTCTTCCAGTTTGGTTTTCTGACTCTAGATCTTTGCACATTTTGTTGTAATATTTGACATGGAGAGCTATAAAATCTCAAATCTAGTTATCATCTATAATTAATGTGACTATATTTATGTTCCACCACTTCGTCTGCCAGTTGTTATATTGTAATGACTTATATGTTGTGATGACTTGTATGTTGCAGTAATGCTGGAAGATTTCCACTGGCATTTCAAATACCAACAAGATCACCCATGGAGGAAATCTGTCAGCAGAATTTCCATACTGAGAAAGATTAGTAAGAAGGAAGAGGCAGTTCAGTTCTGAAAAATTAGCTACAAGTGACAGGGACCTAGGCCTGGTTCACCAATTTCTTCCCTACTTTGAGATCTTGGTATACTCTGTGAATTACTGTAGGAATTTTAATATTGCAAATCTGTCTGCCCCTTGTTTAGTGAAAAGGGACAGTTTGACTTCTGGAACAGTTAATACCTGGAGAGGTCTGCGTCCTGCTGGAGCATGCTTCATGTGTATCAGCAATGACTGATAGCTGTCATCTAAAACAGCAAGATGTTTCTGGTTTTCATAACCTAGGCCTTCACCCTGCTATGCCACACTACTCTCAAAAAAATGAGCAAATACATTGTTTCAATAGAAAACAACCAGGACACATTCCGGAAAAAGATGGTGGATCAGGTGGAAGTGTAGTGACGAGTTCTGCCGAGAACAACACAGAATACAGGACCAAGAAGGCTCAGGGAATGGTCCCAGTACTCTGAACCACATATAAAGGAATATTTTAAAAGTTGGAAGACTTATAGCTGGGGAGTTTGTGGCAGAAGCAAGAAATCCATTGCTTCCTGATTCAGGATGCTCAGCTGCTCCAGAGCCGTCATTTTGTGTGGGGCCAAGCAAGGAAAGGAGCAGCCACGGACGCCTGACAGAGCCACAGAGATAGAAGTGTGGACATTCTTTTTTTTTTTGGTATCTTTTCGTTGGTTCCTTGCTGTCTGCATACCTCCATTCTGGTAACTATAGGGGTGCCTGAGCTAGTGAATACTCCAGCCCCACCCTCAGAGGGTTTTACTACGCATGTGCATAGATCTCCTAGAAATTTAAAGAGACAGTATCCACTTAAAACCAAACTGCCGACAGATACTCAGCCCAAGAGCAGGCCTTGAAATTTTCTTGTTTACTTTTTGTTCTGTTTTTTAACACAGGAAAGAGAAGGAGAGGGCTGTAGGGAGGGAAAGAGACCTCATATTAGGTTACAGATTTTTTTTTTTTTAATAATTTTTTTTCTTCCTTCTTCTTTTTCTCTCCCACCTCTCCCATTTCTGTGAATAGAGACTGCAGTATCAGTCTTGTTTTTGTTGTTGCTGTTTTTAGTCTTTTTTTTTTTTTCTTTGCTGGTATTGTTTAGCTGTTATATGCTCCCCCTTCTGCCTTTGGAGGACTCTTTGTCTCCCTATATTACAC
>NW_006408681.1:4897283-4899008 GCF_000296735.1 Chrysochloris asiatica
CAGAGATCCAGATAGTGAGAAGGTCAGGTCGATTACAGGATAAAATAGACTACAGTAAATGGAGAGAAAAGTTAATGGACTATAAGGCAACCTCAAAGAAACTTAACACATCACAACATACCAAGAGAATGAAAACCCAAGAAGAACATGGAAACATTAAAACTATGAGGAAACTCACAAGAAAGAACACAAAAATTATTTACTCAACAAAGGAAAACACACAGAACAAAGAAGCAGCAACACCACAAAAAAAGAAAACAACCAGGACACAACTTTCCTGACCTTTTTCTCACCGATACAATTTTCAATTTTCATAAAACTTCTTCCCAATAAGCCCTCATGACTGTCCTATGTCTTTTGAGTAAATCTATTTGGATAATTTCATTTGAATCCCCAAACATAGTCACAATAACCTTTTGAGCTGACCTTTCTGCATTGAATTTAACTGTCACAGCAGATTCTTTGGGAAGCCACTGTTTTGATTGAACTTTTTATTGGTTTGAACCGCAAGGACAGAGGTTCAAATTCACCAGTCGCTATGAGTTGCTATGAGTTGGGACCAACTCTACAGCACTTGGAGTCCTGGCATGGTGCTGTAGGTTAATGTGCTGGACTGAAAAGTCAATTTAAACCACAAGGTCAACAGTTCAAGCTCACCAGCTGCTCCTTGGAAACCCTACACAGGGCCACTATGGGTCGGAACTGATCTGAGGGCACTTAACCACAAAACTAACACAAGTGTATTCCTGAGAGTATTTCTCTGTAGCTATTCACTGATTGCAGAGACCTATTTAAACATGTTTTGTTAAATAGAAATAAATCTATGCATGTATGAATTCGAACTCTAATAGCAATACTTTTTGAATACCCTCATATTTTAGTTTAAATTTCCCTTTTTAACTCACTGCTTTCTACTTCTTTTATGTTCTCTTCTCTTTTCATCTTACTTTGGATTGATTCTTTATCATTACTACTATTTCATTTTCTCCCTTCTATTTCCCCGAGATAAAGTCATTACTTGTTGCTCTATAGTAAGCAAACTTTTTCTGTATGCCTTCTGGTAATAAATATTTTAACTTCTGCAGGCCACATAAAGTCTCTGCTGCATATAAATGTGTACTGATATATCATTGTAATTTTAATTTGCACTTCCCTAATGACCAGCTGCTCCTCGGAAACCCTGTACGGAATGGCTATGGGTCGGAATCCACTTAACAGCACTTAACAACAACAATGACTAAAATGGAGTCCTGGTGTGGTGCTGTGGGTTAATGTGCCATAGTGAGGCAAAGCCATTTCAATTGCAAGGTCGGCAGTTCAAGCTTACCAGCTGCTCCTCGGAAACCCTCTACAGGGTAAGTATGGATCAGAACTGACTCAACAGCACTTCACAACAGCAACGAATTACTAAAATGGAGTCCTGGTGTGCCGTTGTAGGATAAGCACTGTACTGCAAACCTCGAGATCCGCAGCACAATTCCACGAACCACCTCTGGGAAACCCAATATGAGTCAGAATCTATGTTATAGAATTTAACAACAATGGCAGGAAAACAAAAATCCTCACCACTGGACCAATAAACAACATTCTTATCAAGGGAGAAAAGATTGAAGTTGTCAACTATCAGCACTCACGGAAGCAGCAGTCAAGAGATCAGACGACGTATTGCATTGGGCAAATCTGCTGCACAGGAACTTTTTAAAGTATTGAAGAGCAGAGATGTCA
>NW_006408681.1:4899273-4916664 GCF_000296735.1 Chrysochloris asiatica
GAAAAGGATGTCATGCTGGGTAAGATGGAAGATCAGAGAAAAAGAGGAAGACCCCCAACGAGATGGATTGGCCAGGTGGCATCATTGATGGCATCGAGTGTGGCAGCAGTAGTGAGGTTGGCCCAGGATCAGACATTGTTTCATTCTGCTGTGTATGGGGTTGCTATGAGTCAGTTCCGACTCGATGGCACCTAACAACAACATGGCTAAAATCTGTCCATTTGTAATACTGCAGTGAATTTTTTGTTGCAGTGATGCTGGTAACTATGCCATCAATATTTTAAATAACAGCAGGGTCACCAATGGTAGACACGTCTCTGAAGAACTTCCAGATTCAGGCAGAAAAAGAAGAAGGAAAGGCAGATCACGTCTGAATAGTTAGCCATTGAAAACCTTATGAATGGGAATAGAATGTTGTCAAATATACTGCCATAAAATGAGCTCCTGAGATTGGAAGGCATTCAAAATACATCTGGGGGAGGAATTACTTCCTCAGAGAAGAATTGATCTTAATGATTAGATAGAGAAAAATTGGAGGAACCATCATTTACTGATAAGGCACAATTAAAAATGAGAAGAAATAACTGTAAACATCCATTAATAACTGGGACATGGAATAGAAGAAGTATGACTCAAAGAAAATTAAAGAAGTCAAAAATGAAATGAAACACATGAAGATAGATATATTCTAATCATTTGTTGTTGTTACATGCCAAAGAATCTGCACCAACTCATAGTGACTCCATGCACAACAGAATGAAACATTGCTTGGTCCCCCACCAATCTGACAATCATTGCTAAGCCTGAGCCCATTGCTGCTGTCACTGTATCAATCCATTTCTTTTTTTGGAGGGGTCGGGGGGTCTTCCTTTTTTTCTCTGACTCTCCACTTTACCCAACATGATAGCCTTCTCCAGGGACTGGCCCCTCCTCACAATATGCCCTAAGTGTTAGAGACAAAGTATGGCTATCCAAATATCTAAGGAGCATTCTGGCTATTCTTCAAACTCTACTGGTTTCTTCTTTTGGCAGTCCATGGTACTTTTCAATTCTGTTCCAAAACAATAACTCAAATGCATCAATTCTTCTACAGTCTCTTTATTCACTGTCCAACTTCACATGCATATGGGGTTATTGAAAATGCCACAGCTTTGATTAGGCACACGTCAGTACTCAATTTGACATCTATGCTCTTTAACACTTTAAAGAGGTCTTATTTAACAGATTTACCTAATGAGATACATCATTTGATTTCTTGACTGCTGCTTCCATGAGTGTTGTTGACTACTTCAGTCTTTCTCCATTTATATGGATGTTGTTTATTGGTCCAGTGGTGAGGAATTTTGTATTACTAACATTGATATGCAATCCATATCTAAGGCTGTGGTCTTTGATTTTCATCAGTAAGTATTTTAAGTACTGTTCACTTTTAGCAAACAAGGTTGTATCATCTGCATATTGCAGGTTGTTAATAAGTCTTTGTCTAATTCTGATGGCATGTTTTTCTTCATATAATCCAGATTCTTGGATTATTTGCTCAGCATATATATTAAATAAATATGGTGAAAGAATAGAACAGCGGCATACACCTTTCCTAATTTTAAGTCATTCGATGTTTCTTTGTTCTGTTTGAAGAGTTCCCTCTTGGTCTATGTACAGCTTCCTCATGAGCACATTCAGTGTTCCAGAATACTCATTCTTTGCAATGTTGACCATAATTTGTCATTACAAACACAATTGAAAGCCTTTGTGTAGTCAATAAAACACAGGTAACCATCCTTCTGATTTTCTCTGCTTTCAGCCAAGATCCATCTGATATCCCTCATTCCATGTCTTCTTCTGAATCCGGCTTTAGTATCTGGAAGTTCTCTGTCAATGTATGGTTTCAGCCATTTTTTAAATATTTTTAGCAATATTTTACTTGCATGCAATATTAATGATATTGTATGATGATTTCGGCACTCTCTTAGGAATAGGCATAAATGTAGATCTCTTCCAGTCAGTTGACCAGATAGTTGACTTCCAAATTTCTTGGCATAGATGAGTGAGTCCCTCCAGTGCCATACTAGTTCATTGAAAGATTTAAATTTATATTCTATCAATTCCCAGTGACTTGCTTTTTGCCAATACCTTCAAAGGACCTTGAATTTCTTCCTTCAGGATCATTGGCGCTTGATCATATACTACCTCTAGATATGGTTGACCATTGACCATGTCTTTTTAGTACAGTGACTCTGTGTATTCCTTCCATCTTCTTTTGATGCTTTCTGCATCATTCAATATTTTGCCCATAGAATCCTTCAATATTTCAAGAAATTTAATTGGCTTGAATTTCTTAATCATCTCCCTCAGCTTGAGAAATGTTTAGTGTGTTCTTCCCTTTTGGTTTTCTAGCTCCAGGCCTTTGCACATTTCATTATATTTGACTTGTCTTCTCAAACTGACCTTTGAAACTTTTTGTTCAGTTCTTTTACCTCCTCATGTCTTCCATTTGCCCTAGCATCTCTACATTGAAAAGCAAGTTTTCAAAATCTCTTTTGATATCCATGTTGGCCTTTTCCTTCCTTCTTGTCTTCTTAATGACCTCTTGCTTTCTTCCTGTATGATGTTCTTGATGTCATCCCACAACTCTTTTGGTCTTCAGTCTTTAGTGTCTGATGCATCAAATCTGTTCTTCAGATAATATCTAAATTCAGGTAGGATATGTTCAGGGTCATATTTTGGCTCTCATGTACTTGTTTTCATTTCCTTCAGCATCAGTCTGAACTTGCATATGAACAATTGATTATCTGTTCCACAGTCTGTCCCAGGCCTTGTTTTGCCTGATCATATGGAGTTTTTCCACCATCTCTTTCTACAGATGTCATCAATTTGATATCTGTATCTGTTAAGGTCCATGCATATAGTTTGTCTTTTATGTTGTTTAAAAGAAGGTATTTGCAATGAAGAAGTCTTTGGCCTTGGAAAAGTCTATCATGCAATCTCCATCATCTTTTCTACAACCAAGGCCATATTTTTTTGAGTACTTTGTTTCCAACCTTTGCATTCCAATCACCAGTAATTATCCATACATCTTGATTGCATGTTTGATCAATTTCAGACTGAAGAAGTTGGTAGAATTCTTCAATTTCATCATCACTGACTTTAGTGGTAAATTTGAATAATAGTGATATTAACAGTTCTTTCTTGTAGACATATGGATATGTCACAAATAGTATTGTACTTCAAGACAGATCCTGATACGTTCACTTTGATGATGAATGTGATGCCAATCCTCTTTAATTTGTCATTCCTGACACAGTAAACCACGTGATTGTCAGATTCAAAAAAACCAATAACAGTCCATTTCAGTTCACTAATGCCTAGCACATCAGTATTTACGAGTTCCATTTCAATGGGTGTTTGCAGCTGTTTCTTTTTGTGTTGAGTTGTGCCCATCAGCAAACGAAGGTCCTGGATGCTTTACCCCATTCGAGTTAACACAGAGAACTCTACTTTAAAGAAGAAGGTCTTCCCCAGACACATTTTGAGTGTCTTCCTACATGAGGGGCTCATCTTCTGGCTATATTTGACATTATTCTGGTGCCCTTCATCATGTTTCAATACTCAATAGTCTGATGCTGACAATGTTGCACTGCTCTTCATAAGGTTTTCAGTGACTAAATATTTGGAAGTGGTCTTTCTCTCCTTCTTTCTAGTCTGTCTTAGTCTGGAAGCTCAGCTGAAACCTATCCACTGTGGGTAACCCTGCTGGCATTTAAAATACCATGGCACAGCTTCTACAATCACAGCAACACTCAAGCCACCATAGTACAACAAACTGATTGACAAGTAGTGGATCCTAAACATTTCTGTGGTGAAATAGTCTAATGTTGGTCATTTTGAACCAAACAATATTGTTGTTTACAGTATTTTACTCTTATGATAAACACCATGATTTACTATTCACTTTGGGAACAGCAAACCAAAGAGGAATGATATCACATTCATTGTCCAAAAAAAGACCATTTCAAGATCTATCTTGAAAGAGGGAATTTGGCAGAAGAATGGTGAATACAGATAAAGACACAGATAAAGATAGAGAGGATAGAGGTAAATAGTAATTTATACACAACCTTGGAATAACAGTGTTCTGATGTTAGATACATGGACAGAGACCCAAGCTGAATGAGTATGGGAGGAAGATTGGGAGAATATACGCAAATATATGAGTTTGAAAGAGGATGCTTGTACATGGGTACCTTTCCTACACACACAACTATGAATGTGGTAGACTATACAATGAGCAAAATGATTAAAACTTCTTAGATATTATCAAACATCTTAAGTCACTGGGCCTGGCTTTTCAAAGTCAAAGTTTCAGGGGACAGTATGGTTAATTGGCATAACTTAGTTCACAAAGGCAATGTTCTACATCCTACTTTAGTGAATGGTGTCTGGGATCTTAAAAGCTTATGAGTGTTTAAAAAAAAAGAAAAAGCTCATGAGTGGTGGTCTCTCCATGTGCAGGAGAAAGAAGAGTGGTGAGAATCAAAGAAGCTTGGAATCAATTAGTCCAATAGACTAATGGAACATATGAACATCAGTCTCCCAGACTCTGAGGCCAGAAGAATTAGACTGTGACTGACTACCGCTGCCCACTGCTCTGAAAGGGATCACATTAGAAGGTCCTGGATAGAACAAAAAGAGCAGCAGAAACCATGGGATAAAACTCAAAATTATTAAGAAAGAAAGAGGAAAAAAGACCAGGTTTAACGGTCAAAAAGACTGGAGGAAACTGAAACTATGACCTTCGACCACACTTCAGGCCCATGTGGCCAAGTTTTCAGCCAAGCAGTAGCTAGATATAATAGGGACACAACAACACTAGTAAGATATGCTCACTATGGAATGATCAATCATTCAAAATCAAAAAGGTAACATTTACCTAAGGACAAATTTGAGACGGGAAGGGAAGGTGGGTGGAATGGTTATAGAAACCACAAGGAGGAAGTGGGATAACTGTTGTTGCATTATAGTTATTAGTGTTAAGTGCCATGGAGTCAGTTCCAACCCATAGCAACCCTGTATAGGGTTTCCAAGGAGCAGCTGGTGAGCTTGAACCACAGATCTTGTGTTTCAAACGAACCTTGCAGTCCAGCACACTAACTCACAGCGCCAAAGAGCTCCATTGTTGTACAGAGGGGATTGCAATCATTGAGACGAAACAAAGTATGTGATATGTTGAATGTAAATCTGATGATCTTGTCTGTAAATCTTTACTCAATTCACAATAAAATAAAATTAAAAAATCAAACAACGTATTTCATTAAGCAAATCTGCTGCACAAGACCTCTTTTAAGTGTTCAAGAGCAAAGATAGTTTTCAAATCAGGTGTCCTTGACCCAAGCCATGGTATTTTCAATACCATCATATGCATATGAAAGATTGACAGTGACTAAAGAAGACCATAAAAGAATTGATGCATTTGAATTATGGTGTTGTAGAAGAATATTGAAAGTACCGTGAACTGCCAGAAGAAGAAACAAATGTGTGTTGTACGAAGTACAGCTAGAATGCTCATTAGAAACAAAGATGGTGAGACTTTGTCTCTAATTGGTTGTATTGTTACTATGTAGTATGAATTTGGTTCCAGTGTATAGTGACACTATACACAACAGAACGAAACACTGCCTGGTCCTGCGCCACCCTCAGAATTGTTATTAGACTTGAGCCCATTGTTGCTGCCACAAGATCTCACTAGAGATCTTGTTCTTTTTCACTGACGCTGGACTTTACAAATGGATGTCAGAAGAGACTCTGAAACTTATTTTTGAACATAGAGAAGTGGAAAGTTACTCTTAGACACATCTGCTTCAAGAAAGTCCTAAACATATTTGAATTTCCAGTCAACAACCCAGTTAGAGGTCTAAACCGACAGCCAACATCCACAAGCAGACTTGTGAGTCGTCAAGCCTTCAAATAATTTTAACCCCCCAGCCACCAAGTCACCCCCAAGCAATCTGAAGATTCACACTTTGTAAAAGGGAGACAAATCATCCCATACTACTTTTTGTAAATTATGGACCTACAGAATTAGATGAGCATGGTAAATGTCATTAAATGCATGGTAGTTTGTTACACAGTAATCATAACTGAAAGAGGACTGACTAGAACACAGTACATGAATGTTTTTCTTATAGTTTTGTTATTATAACTAGAGAGAGGGAGGGACCTGCCCCTCTGAGCCCTATCCTCATTAAGTTTGCACTTGAAGAAGGGATGGGAGTTAAGGGTAGTAATGAAACTGACTGATTTACTTGACTCCCAAGATAGAGTCCTTGGTATGGCACTGTGGGATAAGCACTGGTCTTCTACCCAAAAGGTTGTCATTAAAATCTACCAGCTGACTTTCAAATACTCTATACAGTGTTCCTATGAGTCAAGACTGACTTCACGGCACTTAACAAGAAGAAAAAGATTTCATTATAAATGACTTGTTATTGACTTAAATGATAGGAACTAAATTATTTTTAATATTCTGCAATTGCATATGATCACAAAGTAGTTATCTTTGCTTTCATCAGTCACTTGTGTGATCATCTTCCAATGTCAGAAATTAATAATAGAACTTTCACAAATGTCTTAATTTTTTTCAATTATATTCTTTGTTGAATTTTCCCTTAATATAAATTTACCTCTTAATATGTTGGGGAGAGAGGAATTAACTAAGAATAGGTGAGTGAATGATCCTACTGCATCATTCAGCATATTGAAAGTGCTCAAAATGGTGGTGTACTGATTGAACAGTGATATAAAATAACTTAGTCTGCATGATAATAAAATATATTCCTGATTTGACAAAAATACCAGTCAGATCATTTATTATTCTTTCTAATGACACAACTTCCTTATGTTGACTTTTTTTAAGCATTTAAGAAGAGCTTTGTATCATATAGTACCAATGGAAAAATAGTCACTAAATAATATTATAAAAGTAGGTCATAGAAGTTGTTGTTACCAATCCAGTTTACTGGATTACTGTGCCTACTTAATGTACTTTGTGGTTTTAGTTCAACATTCATATTTTCTGTGAAACCAATATTGATGCAGACTGACCCTAAAAATTAATATTTTATGTAGTACAGCTCTGCTTTAATGAAAGGCATCCTTTAAAATAAATTGTTACTACATTCTATGAGAGATGAATCTCAAAAATCATTCTTAGTCAATGATTGCTGTTGTTGTTAAGTACCGTGGAGTCGGTTCCAACTCATAGTGACCCTGCACAGGGTTTCCGAGGCTGTAAATCTTTACGGGAGCAGAATGCCTCATCTTTCTCCCGCGGAACCGGTGGTGGTTTTGAACTGCTGACCTTGCAGTTTGCAGCCTGATTCGCAACCACTACGATACGATTGATAAAGTTTAAGGATTAAACACAGGTACCTTTGTAGGTAGAATGAAACAGGTCAGAGTGACAAAGATCATGATTGGGACAATAGTGAAATTGAAGCTTGCTTCAAAAAGAATATGTTAAAAAAAAAAAAAAAAAAAAACCTCTTCTAAAATATATAAAGATTTGTTTATAAACTATATGGTGACCATTTTCTCTCTGAGGTTCTCAGTGCACACATATGGTGGATGGTCTACTAAATAAATGCCTGCTTGAAAAAATTCTCTAAGCAGAACAAAGAGATCACTAAAAGGATGATTAAGCAGAAAATGCATAATTTCAGGAAATTTTGGCATCCCTTTCACAGGAAACCTACCAATGAGATGATGGACTAGCACAGTGGGTATAACAATGGGCTTAAGCATAGTGATAATTGTCAGAATGGCACAGACCCCATGCTATCTATATTTCATTCTATTATACACAGGGTCAGTATGAATCATAACTGACTCCACACTGCAGCTACACTACCCATGACTGTGCCCTTTGCTGCTAGCACAGAGCTCCCAGCTAGAAGAGGGAATGGAAGAATGTTTGCTCCTTGAAATGTGGCACTGGTGCCCCTCACCCCTTCAGCATTTAGCAGTGAGGGCAAGAACCTGAGATCAGAGAGGTGAAGGGATTTCTACCCTGAGAACCCCACAGCCCACTCAGACAGCAAGGATAGTAGTTCAAGGTATGCAAATCATTAGGAGACCTGGGAAAGATACTAGCTTCAGAGGAAGTCAGGAATCTCTTCCTATTCCAACCCCTGTCAGTCTTTCATCATTCTCCTGGGGACTACATACATAATGTCTTAGGCTGGGTCTCTCTAAGTGAGAAGCCCTCCAACTACAGTTCCTGAAGTAAAGCCATCTGCCAGAGCTCATGGATCACCCAACACCAGAGAATCCACTACCTGGAATAGGCAGGGCAACTGGATACATTGGCAAGGGACAATGACTTACATTAAGGCTCCCAGGGGAGAAGGTTTCTGCCTGCCCACCTTTCTGAATGGTGGTCCAACTCTGCATTCCCAGTGCTCCCAATCCCAAGAAGATGGGTTCTATGAAGGAGAATGTGACATCAGGATTGGAGGAAGAGTCATTAACAACCTGCGATATGCAAATGACACAACCTTGCTTGCTGAAAGTGAAGAGGACTTAAAATACTTACTGATAAAGATCAAAGAGCACAGCCTTCCATATGGATTGCATCTTAATGTAAAGAAAACAACAATCCTCACCCCTGGATCAATAAATAACATCCTGAAAAATGGAGAAAATATTGAAGTTTCCAAAGATTTCATTATGCTTGTATCAACCATTAACACTCATGGAAACAGCAGTCAAGAAATCAAATGATATATTGCATTAGGAAAATCTGCTGCACAAGACTTTTTTAAAGTGTTGAAGAGTAAAGATGTCAGCCTGGGGACTAAAGTACGCCTGACCCAAGCCATGGTATTTTCAATAACCTCATATGCATGCGAAAGCTGGATAGTGAATAAGGAAGACCTTAGAAGAATTGATGCTTTTGAGTTAAGGTGTTGAAAGAGAATATTGAAAGTGCCATGGGCTGCCAAAAGAACCAACAGATCCATGTTGGAAAAAGTGCAACCAGAGTGTTCCTTGGAGGCCAGGATGGCCAAACTTCGTCTCTCATATTTCTCACATATTGTCAGGAGGGACCAGTCTCTGAAGAAGGATATCATATTTGGTAAGATGGAGGGTCAGAGAAAAAGAGGAAGACCCCCAGCAAACTGGATTGGCAAAAAGGCAGGATCAATGGGCTCAAGCGTGGCAATAATTGTGAGGTTGGCCCAGGACCTGGCAGTGTTTTGTTCTGTTGTGCATAGGGTCACTATGAGTTGGTACTGACTCGATGGCACTTAACAACATGAAGTTGCTGGGGGGCAGGAGCCTTATGAGACCATGGACATAAATATATATACGTGGGCAGATGTCCAAACTGATATTTTGTAGCACATACCTGTATAAAATATACATTTCTATTTCTATGATAGAATCCTTGGGTGGCAAAATTTAAGTACTTAGCTACTAATGAAAAGGTTGGTCAATTCAATCCACACAGAGACATTCAAAAGGAAGCTGAAGCATCATGGACATTAAAAACACTATGGAGTGCAGTTCTACTCCAAAACACACAGAGTCTCCAGGAATCAGAACCAATTTAACAGCAAATGGTTTGAAATACTGTATATCCAATATTTTTTTTTTAAGTCAAACCACAACATGTTACAATAATTGTTGCAGAAAATAGATACTATGTGATACGATAAGGAGATCTTCAGGAATAAGTCATGTATTTAGGAATTTATTAAATTAGGTAGGTACTGTATGGAATTTGAATTGTTTATTGTTCTGGTGATTATCAGAACAAATTTTCTGAAACATTGTTGATTTCATATTATTTGCCCCATTAAATTCACTATTAAAATATCCTAGAAATTCTAGCTTTAAAGGATCCAAAATATGTTCACAACTTGCATTTGGTGGTTATGTGCCGTGGAGTCGGTTCCGACTCATACCGACTCTGTACAGGGTTTCCGAGGCTGTAAATCTTTACTGGAGCAGAATGCCTCATCTTTCTCCCACGGAATAGCTGGTAGTTTCAAAAAATGCTGATCAGTCCATTATAGCGCTGTCTCCATGGTGGCTAGACACCTGGATTTTCCACACCTGAGGGGGCTTGAGAGTCTAGTTTTATACTAGATGGTAAATAAACCCCATATTCCAGGTAGAGAGGGAGGAGGGTTGTATGAAGAGAGTCCTATCTCTAGCAGAGTGATATCACAGAAAACCAGCCTAGCTCCAGTAAGCAAAGTCACGGATATATACTAGAGGGGAGGGGCAAAGGAGAGAAAAGTGGAAAAAACGCTTCTCCTGGGTTGACATTATTGTTGTTAAGTACCGTTGAGTTAGTTCCAACCCATAGCAACTCTGTATAGGGTTTCCAAGAAGCAGCTGGTGAGCTTGAACCATGGACTGTGTGGTTCAAACCAACTTTGCAGTCCAGCACATTAACCCACAGCACCACACCAGGATATTAGAGTGGCCATTTTGGAGCATTCAGCTTTTATCCTTACACCATATAGTAAAATGGTGTGATAGTAATTGTTAAGTGATTATTTAATTAGTTTGTTGTGATAAATGATGGAATTAATACAAGCAGAGCATGAAACAGATGCTGCACACAGGAAATGTAGACACATCATGTATAATATCTAGAGAAAGAAATTTCTCAACTTTTGTGTTCCCACCTATAGCTGTTAGTAAAGGACTGATGATCCTACCATAGAATGACCCTGGTGAGGGAAGAGATAATTGACAGCCTTGACTAGGAACTGAATGCAAGAAATTTAGTAGACTGGTAAGCAAACTAGTTGTCATCAGCTAGATTCTGACGCTAGGTAACCCCATGTGTTTCAGAGTACAACTGTACTTCATGGGGGTTCAAGGCTATGACTTTTCAGAAGTAGATTACCAAGCCTTACTTTTGAGGTGCCTCTGGGAGTCTTTGAATGACTGACCTTTTGGTTAGTAGTCTAGCATTTAACAGTTTGTGCTACTCATGGACTTGAGGAGATAGGAGAGATAATTTAAATAATTGAGTCTTTCATCCAAAAAACCGAGCTGAGGCTTTTTAATTGGTAGTTAAGTTTACCTACACTCACACATTTACTCACTTATGTAAATCCATACCCAAGTCAGTCTCTCTACTCAGCAGTTTTGGAATTCATGAAGATTAGATCATTGATTAGAAACTAAAGCAACTGTTGTAGCGTTAGCAAATTTGTAACTGTATAACACAAAGATCTCACAAGATGACCTACTAAAAAGAAACTTCAGTATTCAAATATGTTTTGAAACTGTTACATAAAATATCTTCCTTAGATTCAAACTTATAATAGCATATTAAGGACACTCAGATGATCTGTAATACAGAAACCTATTAAAATGGTCTGAGTCTTGTTATAGTTTTTGTTCATCAACACCATTTTCTCATACATTGCTTCTAATTAGGGATACTTCATCTTTGGCCTCAGGGAGGGGAACATGTATTCATATTCCCTGATCACAGTGCTTGGTTTAGAAATGGGTCTTTACCCAAGATGAGTAACATTCCTTCTATTTTCATTTTCTATTTTGAATTAGTTAGGAACAGCCCATTTTCTTTGCTGGTAACAGATACATAAAATATAAATTTGGAATGTATTGTACTCATTGTGCAGGCCCAAGGGGCAACTCTCCTGAGAGAATGTAAATAATGAACAGAAAGAAACAAAGACCAAAGAGACAGAAAAAGCTAGTGGACAGTGACCATTTTTAGCATCTGTTTGACCTCTTCCCTGTCTAGTTACAATAATTTGAGATGAAGTTTTTTTGGTCACTTACAAACAAAGAGTCAAAACCAACAATAGGCTGGTTTTTTCTTGGGGAAGAAAGACAAAACTGCTAACAACTCAAGAAATACATTTATGTGAAATACATTTATGTGATATCTAAAAATTGTCATGTTGACATTTTTGTTAAGGGAGAAAAATTCTGTTCTTATGTGTTACAAGCACAGACATGTGATCTCATTGCCTAAGTAAGAAATTCCCTTGTCAAAGAGAGACACGCTGCTTTGTCTTTAAAATGCGTATTACTGAGAAATGTGAATCCAGACATTTTCTAAGTCTGCATCAGTGTCCTCCATTACTTCACCACTAATGAAAATGGCAAAAACTCACTAAAAATTACTTCCAGAACATGAAATGGATATCACACTGTTTAAATGGATGTCATATAAAAATAATTTGCTTTAATCAGAATACAAGCCATTACTATGATGCCATTTTTATTGTAAACCTTAGGGATTTCTTCATTTACAGTACAATGAATTCTGACTAGGCATAAGTGCTTTTTGTGAAAAATAAATCCACAAAACCCAATACATTGAAAA
Organism: Chrysochloris asiatica; assembly: GCF_000296735.1. Lineage (NCBI taxonomy): Eukaryota > Metazoa > Chordata > Mammalia > Afrosoricida > Chrysochloridae > Chrysochloris > Chrysochloris asiatica. Next base: position 4,911,653 of record NW_006408681.1, read on the forward strand.
CACAACCAGGTGTGAGTGGCTTTAAAAAAATAAATTATACCAAGATGCATTACCCAGCTGTGTTTCAGAATTTCAGTTCACAAGATACATTCAAGCATTAAGACCACAATAATACCCAAATTATGTTTTCCTGTATCTTTTTCCAAAATTTAAAACCTATTTACAGAAAACTGAAGATATAATATTTCTTATTATATATATTTGATTTACTAAAATATGTTACTTAACAAAATTTATACATGATATTCATGTAGTCTTTATGTGATAATGGAGTTTTATCAGAAGATAATAACTTATTGCAAACACAAAAAGTATACATCAAAGATAGAAATCTCATTGTTATGGACACATAGTATATTAACAAGGTCTAAGGTAGGAAGTCTTTCCAAATGAGGGGTTACATAACCTTAAGGACGTTAGTAAATTTCTTATTATCCTATTTTCTAATTCATATAATGTTGTTGTTAAGTGATGTCAAGTCGATTCTGATCCATAGCGACCCTGTACAGGATAGGTATAATAAAACTTTCTACATATGACTTTCAAACATATTAATTGACATTTTAAGTGAAACTACATGGAACCAACCAGGCATTCTATCCTCAAGCTTCCACTATTAATCCAGAAATGATGATAGTATACACTTTGCCTTATCAAGACAGGTTTATTTCTCCTTTTAGTGTACTGTTTAAATTATCCTCTTAAACCAGTTGTCTTTGGGTCAATTCTGACTCAGAGTAGCCCCATGTACATACTCCATAGGTTTTCAATGGCTAATTTTTCTAAGTAAATCAGATCTTCCATCTGAGAGGCCTCTAGGTAGATTTGAATCTCAACCTTTTGTTTAACTGCCAAGCATGCATACCATTAGTAGCACCAAAGACTCCAAATTATCCTTACCATGTTTATGTGTTTCAAAATATTTAGAGAATTCTACAAAATCAATGGTGTACAGCTAACAAACTCAACTAATTCTTAAGGAGGATACATTAATGAATTTGTATAAAAGGAAAACTTATATATTAATGACTCATGATATTCGAGGGAGGAAAACAGAACCAGAATATGAGATAAACTGATTTAAATAATTGCAGATGGATGTGATATTACTTGGTGAAATCCTTCAAGTGTGACTGATTTTATCTTCCCCAAACATCAAGATTCTAGAGCAATTCTTTCCATTCAAACATAATGCTAGTCACAAATGAGTCACATATGCAACTTCAAATTTTCTAAAGTTACATTTAAAATGGAAAAGGTAAAACTAATATTAATAATATTTTTAATTTGTTTAAATATAAAAATATATACAAATATAGTCATTTCAATATGCAATCTCAATATAAAATTATTGAGACCTTTTTCTTTGGGGGAGATGAAGTCTTTGAAACCTGGTGTGTACTTTTCACTAAAAGCCTATTTCCATTTAGACTAGCCACATTTCAAATGCCCAATAGCCATATACCTTTAGCAACATGCTTAGAGCAAAGGAATATTGCCCAATCACATCCAAGTAGATGCTCTAGCCCAAGAATTTGACTCTTAGAAGAGCAGTGCAAACTCTTAGACAAGTACAGATTATTCACAGTGGTTGCAATGAATGAAGTTGAGCTCAGTGATTTACAGGAGAGAATTCCATGGTAGTAAGTGTTCACTGACAAAAAGAGTTATTCTTATATTATGATCTCTAAAAATACTTGGTTCCCACATGGACCTGATTGTTTAGCATTTATGTGATCTTCACAATACCTTTCTAAGAAATTTAATTTTTGTTTGTTTAAAGCATAATTGGTGATTTCATTTTTGCAATAGGGAATGCTGACTAATACAATGATATTCTCAAGTAACAAATTATATTTAGAAAGAAGAACAGAAAGATAACAAGTTGGAGAGGCCTTCAAGTATAAAGTCAAGTTTATAGGTAGGACTTTAGTGGTGAAGATGGGTTAAAACTATTAAACCCTCTGCCTTCATTATTATTCTCATTTTGCAGAATGGACAAGGTCAAGAATCAAGAGAAATCTTATTCTAGAATTGATGCCAATTAGCTGGGAAGAATATTTAACTTCTCTGTACCTCATCTCATTCCCATCAGTAGAATTAGAGGACTGGATTAAATGACATGACCAAAGTTTATATGATTATGATAACTAGCTGCTGGCTATGGTAGTGGTTGATGGTTGTGTGCTGTGGAGTTGGTTCTGACTTATAGTGACCCCATACACTGTTTCCGAGGCTGTAAATCTTTACAGCAGCAGAAAGCCTCATCTTTCTCCCACGGAACAGCTGGTAGTTTCGAACTGCTGACCTTGAGGTTAGCAACCCAATTTGTAACCTATAGAGGAAATGAATTTAAGATGAATACAAAAAGATGGATAGATAGGTAGATCATGCTGTTGTTGAGTTGATTCCAACTCATAGTGATCCTAATGCTGTTGTTGTTGTTAAGTGCTGTTGAGTTGGTTCTGACCCATATCAATCCTGCTATTGGTTTCCAAGGAGCAACTGGTGGGTTTGAACTGCTGACCTGTGGTTCAGAGTCCAATATTGATTCACAGTACAATGCCAGGCATATAGTGACCTTATAGGATAGAATATAACTGTTGTTGTTGTTAAGTGCCGTTGAGTCGATTCTGACCCATAGTGACCCTGTATAGGGTTTCCAAGGAGCAGCTGGTGAGCTTGAACTGCCAACCTTACAGATCAAACAGCTTTGCAGTCTGCTGCATTAACCCACAGTGCCATTTCAATGATTTCTGCTTTCCAATGGGTCACCTCTCTTTGGAATGAGCACAAATATGAATGAATCTCTTCCAATTGATTGGACAAGTAGCTGTCTTCCAAAAGTCTTGGCCTCTATGGATGAGTGCCTCCAGTGCTACATCAATTTGTTGAAAGTTTTCAAATTGTATTCTGTTGATTCCTGGAGCCTTGTTTATTACCAGTGCATCTTGGATTTCTTCCTTCAGTACCATTGGTTCTTGGTCATATGCTACCACTTGAAATGGTTGGATATCTACCATTTCTTTTTGGTAAAGTGACTCTATGCATTCTTTTCTCTTCTTTTGATGCTTACTGTATCATTCAATATTTAACAATAGAATCCTACAATGTTGTATGTTAAGCATTTAATTTTTCATTCAGTTCTTTCAGCTTGAGAAATGTTGAGCATGTTCTTCTTTTGTTGTTTTTTTTATTTCAAATCATGTACATTTCATTATAATAATTTAATTTGTCTTATCAAGCTGCCCTTTGAAATTTCCTCTTCAGCTCTTTTGCTTCCTCTTTCTTCTAATTGCTTTAGCTTCTCTACACTCAAGAGCAAATTTCAGAGTCTCTTCTGACATACATTTTGGTCGTTTCTTTCTTTCCTGTCTTTTTAATGACCTTTAGCCTTGGAAATGCCTGAGAAGGAATTCAGAAAAATAATTATAAAATATTTCAAAACACTTTACAATGGAGTTAAGAAAAATAAGGAAGAAGTCAGGAAAGTGCTACAGGAACAATCAAATAAGATATTTACAGCATTGGAAATAATTCAAAACCTACAGAAAGAGGTCCAAACAATCAATAATATAATATCAGAAATAGTCAATACTCTGAAAGACCAAAGGAGTAGAATAGAAGAGATGAAAGGCAGAACTTGTGAGCTAGAACACAAATCTCTCAATACCACTAAGACAGAAGAACAAACAGAAGAAAGGATAAAACAATCTGAAGATTCATGTTGGACAACATTAAGAGGAATAACTTAAGAATTATCAGCATTCCAGGACAAGAAGAATCACACAAGTCCACAGAAGAAATAGTTGAAGAACTGCTGGAAGAAAATTTTTCTAACATCCTGAAAAGTGAAAAGATAAACATTCAAGTAGCTCAACGAACCCCAGGAAGGATAGACCCCAAAAGAAAATCACCGAGACATATTATAATCAAGCTCTCCAAAATCAAAATAGGAGATACTTCTGAAAGCAGCTAGGGAAAAAAGAAGTGTTACATACAAAGGCAAGCAAGTCAGATTAAGCTCGGATCTCTCAGCAGAAACCATGCAAGCAAGAAGGCAATGGGGAGACATATATAAAACCCTGAAAGAAAAAAATTGCCAGCCAAGAATCCTTTATCCACCAAAGCTATGAATCAAATACAACAGTGTAATCAAAACATTCCAGGATAAACAGAAGCTAATGGATTTTACTAAGCCAAACTTGCACTACAAAACATCCTAAAGGGAGTTCAGTGGACTGAGAACCAACAAGAACAGACAAAATCCAGAGATTGACATACATGGCAGCACCTCCCAGAATTAAATTGACAGAAAGAAGAGTCAAGACAAGAACAAAGCTATAAGAACAAACTCAGAGAATCTGAGAGGTCAGTCTATGATCAAAATAATTACAATGTAAAAGAAGGTAAACATGTATGAACAGAGACCCAGATGGTGAGAAAGTCAGGTAGATTACAGAATAAAATAGACTGCACTAAATGGAGAGAAAAGTTAATGGACTATAAGGCAACTTCAAAGAAAATTAACACTTCACAAGAAAATGAAAATGAAAATCCTAGAAAATGAAAATCCAAGAAGAACATGGAAACATTAAAACTATGAGGAAACTCACATGAAAGAACACAAAAAGCATGAACTCAACAAAGGAAGACACACAGAACAAAGAAAGCAGCAACACCACAAAAAAACAAACATAATGGCAGCAATTAATCCATACCTATCCATAATTACATTGAATATAAGTGGATTAAATGCACCTGTTAAGATTTGGAGAGTGCCAGATTGAATAAGAAAACAAGATCCTTCAATATGCTGTCTGCAAGAGACACATTTCACACACAAAGACAAAAACAGATAAAAAGCCAAAGGATGGAAAAAAATATACCAAGCTAACTGCAATAAAAAACGAACAGGAGTGGCAGTACTAATCTCTGATAATTGGCAAAAACCAACATAATAGATAAAGGTGGACATTATGTCATGATTAAAGGGACAATTGAACAAGATG
>NW_006408681.1:4919054-4925365 GCF_000296735.1 Chrysochloris asiatica
GATATACGATAGAATGAATGTAAAACTAATGTTCTCCCATGTAAACTATCACATAATTCACAATAAAACATTAAAACAAACAAACAAAAAGTAGTACAAAGCATCTTCTCAGACCACAATGCTATCAAATTAGAAATCAACAATAGGAAGACCAAGGAAAGCAAGTCAAATACATAGAAACTGAATAACACCCTGTTAAAAAGCTACTGGGAAGTAGAAGAAATTAAATGTGAATTCACAAAGTTCCTAGAAACAAATGAGAACGAAAACACAACATACCAAAATCATCCATTTCCTTTTGCTACAGTGACTCTGTGCATTCCTTCCATTGCCTGTTGATGCTTTCTGCATCATTCAATAATTTACCCAAAGAATCCTTCAATAATGAAAGTTGAGCCTTTATTTTTTGTTCAGTTACCCCAGCTTGAGAAATGATGAGAGTTCTTCCTTTCTGGTTTTCTGACTCCAGATCTTTGTACAATTTCTTGTAATATATGACTTTTTCTTCCTGAACTGACCTTTGAAATTTTCTGTTCAGCTCCTGTTCCTCTTCATTTCTTCCATTTGCTTTAGCATCTCTATGCTAGAGAGGAAATTTCAGTGTCTCTTCTGACATTCATTTTGATCTTTTCCTTCTTGCTTGTCTTCTTAATGACTTTTTGCTTTCTTCCTGTATGATGTTCTTGATGTCATCCCACAACTCTTCCTGTCTTCGATCTTTAGTACTTAATGTATCAAATCTGTTCTTCAGATGATCTCTAAATTCACGTGGGATAGTTCAAAATCATATTTTGTCTCTCATGGATTTGTTTTCATTTTTTTCAGCTTCAGTTTGAATTTGCATATGAGCAATTGATGTTCTGTTCCACAGTCTTCCCCTGGCCTTGTTTTGACTGATGATATGGAGCTTTTCCATCGTCTCTTTCCACAGATGTAGTCAATGTGATTTCTATGTATTCCATCTGGTGAAGTCCATGTGTATAGTCATCTGTTATGCTGTCTAAAGAAGGTATTTGAAATTAACAAATCATTGGTTTTGCAGAATTCTATCATGCGATTTCCAGCATCATTTCTATCACCAAGGCCATATTTTCCAGCTACTGATTCTTCTTCTTTGTTCCCAACCTTTGCATTCCAATCACTAGCAATGATCAATACATCTTGAGTGCATGTTTGATTGATTTCAGGTTCAAGAAGTTGGTAATATTCTTCTATTTCATCCTCACTGGCTTTAGTGGTTAGTGAGTAAATTTGAATAATAGTGGTATTAACTGGTCTTCCCTGAAGGCACATGGATATTATCCTATTTCATACAGCATTGTACCTCATGACTGGTCTGGATATGTTCTTTTTGACAATTAGTGTAGCACCATTCCTCTTCATTTTGTGATTGCATGCTTTAGTATAGGATAGAAAGTTGTTATTATACTTAGTAACTACCATCTGTTAGCCCCAATAAGGAATAAGAACTAAAAACCAAAACCATAGGTGAGAACTTCAAAAAGTTTATGGAAAAATGAAATTTAGAGCTAATGAAATTTTTCCACAAATTTTTAAACCGCCATGTATAGCCACAGAAATGATGGCTTTTGCCTTTGTTACTTACTAACCAAGACCTCTGCCTGCCAAGTCCCTCAAAGCCAGATAGAAGACAAGAATCTCCATATACAAGGGTTCCTCATGTGAAACACTGAATAAATTATAAATTTACTTGGCATCAGTCAAGTTCTTTTTCTTCTGGTAGACCCACAATGCGATGAGAAAACTTCTGCTGAGATAATTCTTGCTTTTGAAAAATTATTGTTGTCATATTCTGTTGAATCAATTCCAACTCATTGTGACCCAATAGGACAGAGTAGAATTGCCCCATATGGTTTCTGAGATTGCGGTCTTGATGGGAGCAGATCTCAAAGTCTTTTCTCCTAAGAACTACTTGTATGTTCTAACTGCTGACCTTCCTATTAGCAGCCAAGTACTTAACCATTGAACCACCAGGACTCCTTAATGATGCCTCCAGTAACTATCATTGGAGCACTTCCAACAAAGCATTTATGTCCTCATGGGAGAGATTATTTTTGCTCCCAGGGCTAGTCCAACGTAGAACTGTGGTAGACTGCTCTCTGGATTCCTCATTGTTCGGACAAAACACAATGATCTGAACATACATGGAAGAGTGACTGACATCCTCACTTTGTAATAGGCTTTGGGTTTTTGGCAACAAATCAGTGCTACTGAGGCCTCAGTGAATGACTAAAAATGTTTATGAAAATACTATAGCGTAGTGGTTACGAATCGGGCTGCGAACCTTAAGGTCAGCGGTTCGAAACTACCAGCCGCTCCGCGGGAGAAAGATGAGGCTTTCTACTCCCGTAAGGATTTACACCCTCGGAAACCCTGTACAGGGTCGCTATGGGTCGGAACCGACTCGAAGGCACTTAACAACAACTTACTCCCTAGATATTGCACTAATCTGAGCCCCTCAAATTATCAAGGGCTAGATTGATGCTTGTTTGATTATTCCCTTAACTGAGTTTATCTGTACAATTTAAATCTTGAGATTTTCAGGAACATAGTCAAAGACTGCCTGTTCAGCAGTCTACCAGTCCACCAGGTTAAATACAGAAACATCTCAAACCTCAAGAGTAGTAGATTAGGTTTAGGGATTAGTTTTTTTTAAAAAAAAAAAACACTGTAATATCTAGAATTATAAAATGAGTGGAATAGCAATTATGAATAAAATCCTATAGAGCTTTTGTTGCTGTTAAATTCTTAAGTGTCATTGAGTTGGTTCCAACTCATAGAGACCCTATGTAGGCCTTCCAAGGAGCAGTTTGTGAGTTTGAACTGCAGACCCTACAGTTGGCAGTCCCATCCAGTGCTTATAGTACAGCACCACAACAGGAATTCAAAAAAGTTTGGTGAAAGATATAATCACTTTTATAGATATTAAGCAAAGTTGGAATCAATTAGTTATACAGACTCAGCAAGTATAGGAACCATGTCTCTTTTGCCTACTATTGTTGGCAACATAATAAGTGATCAAAAATATTTATTGAAACAATGGTATGATGAATGCATAAGTATTTAATGCCCTTAGCGTGCGCACACACACACACACACACTGATTAATTATACCATTTATGCTTGTCTTGTTCATTGTTAAAGCCACAGAGCTTAGCATGCTGCTTAGTATATAACAAATATTCATAAATATGTATTAAATTTTTATGCTCTTAGGTTATTCTATATTATAAGTTCAAATATGAAATGAGGTTTTTATGAAGCATACAAAAATATAAAAATATATTTGTCTTTTTAAAATCCATTAGCTAACAACTTAATGGACATGAAAAAAGCTAAATAGATGAAATGCAAGTTATATCTCAGAGAACCCCCAAAGGGTTTGGTAACTGCAGGCACCTGTCGCTTTGGAAGAGTACAGAGGCATGAGTTGCATACAAGGGAGAAATAGATAGATAAATAGGTTGGTGTCGTGTTAAGTGCCCTCGAGTCAGTTCCAACTCATAACAGCCATGTGTAGGGTTTCTGAGGCTTTAAATCGTCAAGAGATCAGAAAGCTTCATTCTTCTCTCATGGAGTTGCTGGCAGGCTAAAACCACGGACCTGTGGTTTACAATCCAGTGCTTATCATATGGAGTCACAATGCTCCCCAGATAAATCACTAAATAGTATGAAAATGTTATGGTTTTATATATTTCATTGTTTCTTTTTGTTGTTGTTGTTTTCATTCTCAGCACTGGGACTTGATGTTCCACTCAAGCAGCCATGTGCACATTTAGTCTATAGTTTATAATTTTTGCATATTTCATGTTACCTATCTGCTCCATTCTGCCTACCCTTCTCTCACTTATAGACATCTACATGGCTTCCAACTCCCCACTAATAGAAATAATTATTCTATAAGCAACCATACACATACCCTTCAGGATCTATGTGATAATTGCTATCATTCAAAGGATTTATCACCTTTAGATCAAATTGTACTAGTGTGCTTATCTTGAATGTGTCCAAAAAGACTATACCAGTCTACACCTCCTCTAACAGGGTATGGCAGTTTCTGTATCCCTATACCTTAATAACATTGGGCTTATTTAGTTTTCAATCTACTATCAGTAGCTATAAAATGCAATCTCCCTGCAGTTTTGAAATCAAACTTGTCTGGCTATGAATAATTTGATCACCTTTTCATCTGCTTATTAACTTTTGGTTTTCATCTTAAATTACTTGTACCATATATCATTTTCCCTTCCTCCTAATAAGATTACTGAGTTGGTCTTTTTGCTGTTGATTTGTTTTTCTTTTTTGATGAGCACATGATTTCTTAGATATTGAATAGTCTAATGTTTTGTCAACTTGGACATTTCAAATACTTATCTATATGTTTCATCTGTTAGTATACATCACAAAAGTGTGATATTAAAAAAAAGAGTATATCACAAAATGTGCAGGTGGTACTAGAGACTTTAATCCTCAACTATTTTAGGTTAACAGAGCTAAGAGTTTGAAGATAATCTTGATGTTGGTGATGGTGGTTATGTGCCTTGGAGTTGGTTCCAACTTACAGAGACCCTGTACAGGGTTTCCAAGGCTATAAATCTTTACGGGAGCAGAAAACCTCATCTTTCTCCCGTGGAACAGCTGGTAGTTTTGAATTGCTGACCCTGAGGCTAGCAGCCTGATTCTTAACCACTACGCTACCAGAGATCCTTAGCGCTATGGGAATAGATCATCATAAATCTGATAAATCAAGAAAAATAAAAATAAAAATTTGCAAAAACATGAACCAACCATTCTTCCCATAACCCTCTCCACTTCTCTCACAAGTTCAATAATTCATTGCGATGGGCATACAAACTGACAATTCTGGGTTTTGTTAAGACACAGGTCTACCCAGGCAATGTTCTGGAGCTCTTTTAGGGCTGTTGACAAAGGTCCACAAGGCACACCACTGTACCATAAGCCTCAGCCTCAAAGCACTCAGCTCTAGCTTCCTCAGAACATACAACTTCCCCAATTACATTCCTGGAGGCACCCCACTCTGCAAGCAAGCTTCCTGCCCAAGCTCACTCTTCTCTACTTCCTTCATGCTCTGGCTGTCGGCCTTGCTGTTGCTGCTCCTCCATCACTCTCTGGTGTCACAACTTTGTGTTCCTGGATCGATGAGGTTTAATGGGCAGAGTCCAAGGCATATGTTCCATTCCTAGTTCTTCTTCCTGGATAGTACGAGATCCCTTTTCCTGTTCCTGAGATGGCTCCTTTTAAGCACGCGCTAGAGTTCCAAGCTTTACAACCACAGTTAACTCTGTTAATAATCACAAGTGAATCATATTATCCTATCAGCATTTTATACCTTTTATTACCCAGACCCATCAGGAAAAAGTTTAGGTCAGAGTCACTAGAACTATGTGTAGAAGAACCATACGAAGTAATCCACTGTACTTCAACATTTTATTTAGAAATAAAGAAGAAAAATTAAATTAAATAGTTAATATAATTTGCTCCTGGACCAGAATTTGAAAATTGGAAGTTTGGAACATACATGCATTACTTAAATAAAAATATAAACATTAATTAAAATTTTTTAAATTATTAGTAAAGTCATCTTTTTAAAGAAAATGAACATCTGTCTTTAAAGAGTTAGTAAGAAAATACTACAAAAATGACTATAACATTTTTTTCAGCACAAGTCAAAAAACAGCATCCTGAAAATATTATAAATATTTCTAAATTATTTACAAGGAATATCTACAAAAATGCCTGTGGAAAACTATTGAATTTGTGTATAAGGAAGATAAAACTAAATAAGCATCTTCTATTTTTCTAAGGCCAAAAGAGTCAAGAAATTATAGTCTATATAATGTGTGGCAGCAAATAACATGTTGTTGAGTGCCGTTGAGTCGATTCCAACCCATAACGACCCTGTATAGGGTTTCTGAAGAGCAGCTGGTGAGCTTGAACCACCAGCCTTGCCGTTCAATGGCTTTGCAGTCTGGAGCATTAACCCACAGCACTACACCAGGACTCCAGCATATAACATAGAGTTCCATAAAAGAAACATTAGAACAATTTGAGTCCAAAAGAGTCATGTACACAACATGGAGTTTTCACAGAGACTTCTACCGATATCTTTTATTTGCCACTACTGATGCTGCTAATATGTAGAAGCTGCAACAGATAATTTGAGTAAATTTGGGTATTCTATTCTGTGGTGTCAACAAAATGTAAGGTAAGTAGGGTAAGTAAACTTTCATGATCTTGGCTAGTTGTAATGGAAAGTTTATATATATATA
>NW_006408681.1:4925465-4953763 GCF_000296735.1 Chrysochloris asiatica
ACAGTTTGAAAAACAGAGTACAGTTTTTATCCTTATTATCTTTTTTCACTACTCCCTCCATAAGTACACATTTATACTTTGTTATGTTGCTAAGTGTTGTTGGCTCTGACTCATAACGACCCATGAACAACAGAATGAAACACTGCCAGGTCCTGCACCAGCCTCACAATTGTTGTTACATTTGAGCCCATTGCTCCTGCCACTGTGTCAGTCCATCTTGTTGGGGCTCTTCCTCTTTTTCGTTGACTCTCCACTTTACCAAGCATGATGTCCTTCTCCAGGGACTAGTCTCTCCTGATAACATGTCCAAAATATGAGATGAAGTCTCACCATCCTGGCTTCTAAGGAGTATTCTTGTTGCACTTATTCCGAGACAGATTTGTTTATTCTTCTGGCAGTCCATGATATTTTTATTTCTTCTCCAACACCATAATTTAAATGTATTGATTATTTTATTGTTTTCTTTATTCACTGTTCAAGTTTCACGAGTATATGAGGTTATTGAAAAAATCATGGCTTGGTGTAACCATGGCAATGAGACGATATACGATAGAATGAATGTAAAATTAATGTTCTCCCATGTAAACTATCACATAATTCACAATAAAACATTTAAGAAAAAACAAAAAAATCATGGCTTGGGTAAGGCACATCTTAGTCCTCAAACTGGTATCATTGCTCTTTAATGTATTACAGAAGTCTTGTGCTGCAGATTTGCCTAATGCAATCAGCTGTTTGATTTCTTGACTGCTGACTCCAAGAGTGTTGATTGTGGATGTAAGCAAAATGAAGTATTTCACAACTACAGTAATTTATCCATTTATCATGATGTTGTTTATTGGTCCAATTGTGAGGATTTTTTATTTTCTTTACATTGAGGTGCAAAACACACTGAAGGCTATAGTCTTTGATTTTCATCAATAAGCATTTTAAGTGTTCTTCATTGCCAGCAAGCAAAGTTGTATCATCTGCATATTTCAGTTTGTTAATGCGTCTTCCTCCAGTCATGATATCATGTTATCTTCATATAATCCAGTTTCTCAGATTATTTGCTCAGCATCCAAACTTAGTAAGTATGGTGAAAGAATACAACCCAGACACACACCTTTTCCTGGTTTTAAACCATTCAATATCCCCATGTTCTGTTAGAACAACTGCCTGGTAATTTATGTATAGGTCTCTCGTGATCATGTTTAAATGTTTTAGAAAACCCATTGTTCACAATGTTGTCTATAGTTTGTCATTATCCACACAGTTTAAATCCTTTGCATAATCAATAAAGCACAGGTAAACATCTTTTTAGTGTTCTCTGCTTTCAGTCAAGATTCATCAAACATCAGCAATGATATTCCTAGTTTTACTACCTCATCTGGGTCAAGCAAGAATTTCTGGAAGTTCCCTGTTGAAGTCCTATGCAAGTTTTTAAAATTATTTTCAGTAATTTTTCACTTGCATGTGATATTAATGATATTATTCCATGATTTCTGCATTCTGTTAAGTGAGCACTTGATTTTAAAGGAGTCAAAAATGTTAGGACATAATGGCTGACAGGGGTTTTATGAACATTTAATTTTGATAATCTATATGTTGTTTTTAATAGATTTGTTGAAAACCCTACTTTATGGTTACATTATATAATGGAAAATTTTTCATATAAACATGCACAATATATTATCAACTTATGATATGATTATTGCTGTGAATTGATATTGATATGCTATAGAGCCATAAGAAAAGCATAAGATGTTCTGAATTTCTTCTCTTTGAATTGAATATATGTTAAAATTCAGTAAAATAAAAATGGTTAGGTGCCTTGCATTATGTATAGTGAAAATTTCCAGTTTTGAATCTGTGGTTTGATGAAACACGTTTTGACAGCTTTGCTTTGTAACTGTGTTTCATAACTGAAGAAAAATGACCCTCATTCTTGTTCATGGAGATGACTAAAATTTCAACTCCTGCTATCTCTTTGATAGGAATAGCAAGAGTTAAAATTTAATCAATATCTGGATGCATTGACATAAGATTTAGAATGCAATGTTCCCAAAATTACATCTGTCAGAGTGTTATATCTTTCTTTTAACTACAATTTATTCTTTATTTTAATGTTGTTGGCATGATGTAAGTCATCCAATGCAATATTATCAAAACCAATTCAAAGGTGTTCTTGTAATGTGATGTTGAATCAGTTCTGACTGTAGTGACCCTGTATAGGGTTTCCAAGGAGTGACTGGTGGGTTTGAACCATCAGTAATCCACTGCTCATTCTATAGCACCACACAGGACTACAATTCAAAGTAGGAAGTGTATATAACAATTTTTAAATATATCTGAGAGTCAGATGAAGAGATAGAGAAGTGGACAGAATGCTTACAAGGAGAGAATGCTGAAGTGATGTTGTTAAAAAAATGGAGAAAGACTGGTGACCTGTGACAGCCACCCAGATATATAGCATGACCATTTAAAGATTTGTGAGGGGCTTCACAGACAAGATAACATATTTGAATTGCAGAAACATACTGGTGGCTCACAGAAATGAAGGTGCAATTTTTTTCTTATTCTCCACCCTCCCCAAGTAATCAGAGGTATGTAAGTGCTGTAGTTGTAAGCCCCATTAAAGAAGAGGGGCGCTATCAACATTATCCCTGTTCAGACAGGCCCTATTCCAAATCTGCAGAACTAACCCTAGCCAGCCTTGAACTAGCCCTCAACTAAGAGAAGCAACTGAATAGATGTGTGGGGTGGGGGCTGAGGTTGGGGGAGGGAGGACAGAAAAAAAAAAAAAGAAAGAAAGAGAAGAAGAGAAACTGGTGATCTGTGCTGTCCAGACAAATGCAGGGCAAACACAGCATGGGCATCTTAAGCTTTTGTAGATGACATCGAAGGCAAGAGGGTGGTAGGTGGCACAGAGGAATATCACATATTGGTAGAAAGACAGATGTGAAATTTCTTCTTGTACCCCACATTCCTCTTTTTGGCTTTTATATTCTTTTTCTAGCTGGTGACTGCTTTTTGCTTCTTGACTAATTTCTTTTTTCACTGTTGTCTGCTTGTTTGTTTGATTTCCTTCTCTCTTGTGTATGTGTTTTCCTACTGGCCTCACCCAAAAGAGGACAGCAACCATGTCCATACAGCCCAACTACAATTGTACAGTCTACAATCTCATCCACTGGGAAGGAGCCAATATCAGCTGTTTAACGTCAGATCAACAAATATCAGCTGTTTAACAACGACATGGTCAACCAACATCTTCCAAACACATCCTAAACTGAGCTTTAAAAGAGTGAACAGAGAACAGTACACAATCTCATCCCCCACTCACACCCACAAGGAGGTAGTTGGTGAGTTCTTATATCAACATACAATCATCAACTTAATACAAATACAGCACCACCACAATGTCTCAGAAGCAGGAGACAGTTTCTGTTCATACAAAGAAACAAGACAGAGTGGCTCAAACATGAGATTATTATGCAGAGATAGAAAACATTTTGAGGAAAAAAAGGCAATGGAACTATCTAAAAAAGAATTCAAGAGAATGGTATTTAGGTTCCTCCAAACTATTGATAGAAAGATAGAGGTAAACAAGGAAGAATCCAGGAAAACACTACAAGAGCAAACCAACAATGTAGTTAAAGTATTAGAGAAAATACAAAACCTTCAAACAGCATTCTAGAAGTTAATACTTAGATTTCAGAACTTGACAATACACTGCAAGGGCAAAGGAGTAGATTTGAAACAGCAAAAGCCCAAATTAGTGAGCTTGAAGGTAAATTTCTCAATACTAATAAGCTAGAACAATTAGAAAAGAAGAATGAAAAAATCCAAAGAAAGCCTAAGATTCATTAGAGACAACATAACAAAGAATAACTCATGGGTGATAAGGGTAGCTATGGGTCAGAGTCGACTCAACGGCACTTGACAGCAACATAATAATAATAATTAAATAAAAGAGTGCTGTATTCCATTTGAGGCTTGGTGTGGTGCTGTGGATTAATGCACCAGACTGCAAAGCTGTTTGAACTGCAAGGTCAGCAGTTCAAGCTCACCAGCTACTCCTTGGAAACCCTATACAGGATCGGTGTGAATCGGAACCTTCTAGATGGCACTTCACAACAACATATTGCATTTAGTCATCAAGTCTCCTTAGGCTTGTCTTGGATGTGGTTGTTTCTTAGGTTTTCCTTGTGTTTTACTGCCTTGACATATTTGAGGAATACCAATCAGATATTTCCCCTCACACACACATTTGTCAGTGTATCATACTATGGTGACTTGCATGTTATTGTGATGCTGAAAGTTATGGCACTCGTGTTTCGAACACCAGCAGGCTTACCCAGGGTGGACAAGGTTCAGTGAAGCTTCAAGACTAAGAACAGACTATGAGAAAGGAATAAGCTATCCACTTCTGAGGGATTAGCTCCTGAAAACCTAATGAAGAGCAATGAAACGTTGTCTGATATGGTGCCAGAAGAAGGGCCACTTAGATTAGAAAGCACCCATAATATGGCTGAGAAAGAGCTGGTTCCTGAAAATAGTTTGATGTGGATAGACTGTCATTTACTGATGGGGAAAAACCCCACGTGAGAAGAAACAGCTGCTAACATACATTGATAATTATAAGGTAGAGTGTATGAAGTATGATTCTAGGAAAATTTGAAGTCATAAAAAATGAAGTGGAATGCACGTATATCAATGTCCTGGGCTTTAGTGAGCTAAAATGGGCAGGTATTGACCATTTTGATTCAAACAATGGTGTGGTTTACTCTGCCAGGAACAATAAATTAAAAGAAGAATGGCTTCTCAGTCATCATCAGAAGAACATTTCAAGTTCTAATATCAAATACAGTACTAACAATAATAGGATAATATCTATATGTGTCCTATAAGGAAGACCCGTTAATACAATTATTATTCAAAGTGACCCACCAACCACCAAAGTCAGTACTGAAGAAACTAAAGAATTCTAATTTTTTCAGTCTCAAGTTGATCAAGCATTTAGTCAAGACGCACTAATCATTACTGGTGTTTGGAATATGAAAGTTAGAAACATAGAGGAATCAGTAGTGTGAAAACATGGCCTTGGATATAAAAATTATGCTGGAGATCACATGATAGAATTATGCAAGAACAACAAATTGTTGGTTGTAGATGCCTTTTTTCAACAACAAAACAGTTGAAGTCTTGATGTAGGGTAAGCACTTGACCATAAGGTCAGTTTGAATCAAAAGGTTCAAACTCACCAGCTGCTTCCTCAGAAAGCCTATACAGAGTTGATATAAGTTGGAATCTATTCAACAGCATTTAACAACAACAACAAACTGCTATATATGCGACCTCACCAGATGAAAAAGTGAATAGATAAGCAAATGGGGAAGAACAGTCAAATCTCTTGTGCAGAAGGACAAATAATATAAATGTCCTGAAGGAAATGAAGCATAACTTATCACTCTTTATTCCAAAGAATAAAGTATGGAAAGCAGGAAACAATTGTTATGATGGGCGATTAATACACCATTCCTCTTCATTTTATCATTCCCGGCACAGTAAACCATATTATTGTCCAATTCAAAATGGCCATACCTGTCCATTCATAGCTCACTAATGCCTCAGACATTGACTTTTATGTATCCCATTTCATTTATGAAGACTTCCAAATTGCCTAGATCATACTTCATGCATTCCATATTCTGATTAATTACGGATGTTTGCAGTTGTTTCTTCTCATTTTGAGACCACACCAAAAGCTTTGATCCATCCAATCATTAAGGTCAACTCTGCTTTAAAGAGGCAGCTCCTCCAGTGTTGTATTTTGAGTGCCTTCGGAACTGAGGGGGTCATCTTCTAGCACTATTATCAGATAATGTGCTGATATTCATAAGGATTTCAGTGGCTAACATTTCAGAAGTGGTCCACCCCTTCTCACTAGTCTGCCTTAACCTGGAAGCTCCACTGGTCTATGTTTATCATGGGTGACCCTGCTGGTATTTAAAATACTAGTTGCATAGTTTCTAGCATTAATCAACATGCAAGCCACCACAGTTCAGCAAACTGACAGGTGATATAATCCATCACTATATTTACCTTGTTGCTCAAATTCTTCCAGTTTGGGCCACTGGAGCTCTTTCAGGCTTCTGCCTCCCTTTGACATACTCCTATCATTGTGTGAGTGTGAATGAGTGTGTGTGGTATGTGTGTGAGTGTGAGTGTACTTTCCAGCACTACAAGATGCTCCAAGTTCATTTTACATATTCTACATCACAAGGTTAGCATCCTAGTTTCTTTTACTGAATATTAGTACTAGAAATCAAGAGTGTGGGTACCAGGTATGCCTGTTGCTTTTAGGATCTTTCAAGTGATACAACAAGAAAATATATATGTGTAGACAAACCTGTATATGTACACATATCTATAAATATTTCTAAATATAATCATCTGTATATATATTAAGATAGACATGAGTTCAACCTATATCATTATTAAAATATAAATATTTAAATTTTGATGTACATTTGAACTTATAATTTATATGAAAAAGGGTAAATTCTTTATAAAATTTTAAGCTATTACTAATTACTATAGTTGAAACAGTTACCAAGGGAGGAGTTATAAAATTAGTAACAAATATTTCATTTAAAAATAAGTTAATGAAATATAACTATTTTGAAGAAGAAAATACCAAAAACAGAAAACTGGTCTTGTTAAAATTTATGCTTATAAGATTTCACCCATTCCATGTTGTAAGTAGAAACTAAAAATGAATTTCTTTTTCTTTTTCAAAAGAAAAATACCAATTAGCAGCTTGATTACCTAAGCCAACATTAGGGACAGAGTCACAATTGTATAAAATTCCTTTCTGTGAAATTAGAAAGAGGTGCCCTGTCTAAATAAATGAATCACAGAAAAACATTTCTTTCCTTGGACTGACCCACTAACGAGCGAGGTTTTGGAGGCGCAGGTTGAAACCTCCAAGTACTCCATCAGTAGCCCTTGTTCAGGGAACCACCTGCAAAAATCAACTAGCAGCATCCCTGATTATGATCATTGGGAGAAGAGATAACAAACATTTCAAAGGAAAAAAAAAAAAAAAAACTTCCTGAAGCAAAGTTATCATAGGGAAAACCCAAATACTGACAAATAACTCATTTATTCTATAAAGATAAAAATTTGTCAAACTTCTGCAGATAAAGGAATGTGATGGTAGGATGACTAATTACATAAGTACAAGTCACTCACTTTATTTGCAACCCAAATACTCACATAAAAGTGCTAAATGTCAGGCTCCCTTGTGATTAACACATAAAAGTCCTTCTTTCCCCTATCAAAAGCTTTTAAGTGTTTAGTTTCTCTGGCTCCCAGATCTCAGAAAGCACCATTTGTTAACATGACCTTTTCTTTGAACACGATAAAGAACATACATTTAGATAATAATGTACATAAATACATGTAAGTAAATTTAACATAAAAAATTTTAAAAGATGCACTCAATGTTCTATAAATTGCTTAAGATTCATGCTTTACTAACAACTTAATATTGCTACCTCATGCATGGTGCATCTTATAAACAATATCATAAGCTGGTTGTAAACACTCAGCTTGTGATAAGAAGACTAGGTGTATGTGTATGTGTACAAGAAAATAAAAAGTATATATACACTTATACTCATAAATTTATATCCATATTTTTTATTGATTCTAATATCTAGAAGCAAAATGTAATAATGGCCACAGAAGAATGAAGGACATGCTTACTTTTTTCTTTTTTAAAAACTCTAAACTATACCTGCCATAGATTCTCCTATGAAATGAGAATGCAAATTGCCCGATTTCTACTGTCTTTCTCTATTGACCACTTAGCACTGTAGGGTAATCACTGGACTGTTAAATTCAATTCAGAGGTTCAAACCTACCAACCTTTCATAGGAAAAAGATAAGGCTTTCAGATCCCAGAACATGTTACAGCCTTGAAAACCCTATATAGGGTCTCTGTGAGTTGGAATCTACTCTATGGTAGTAAGAGTTTCTCTGTTGCAGTTCGGCAGATGTTAATATGATCTTTTAAGTCATTTTGATCTACTCTAGCAAAACCACTGAATCTGATATACTAACTGCAATTGTGACTACTACTTCATTGAGTTTTTGGTAGTTAAATGTCATTTTTAAGGATCTATCTGATTCAATAATAGTTAAGCTCTTGGCTAAGGAGTTCTGGTAGCATAGTGTGTTACTAGATGAACTGCTAACCACAAGGCCAGCAGTTCAAATCTTCCAGCTGCTCTACAGGAAGAAGATGAGGCTTTCTGCTCCTGTAAAGATTTTTACAGCCTCAGAAACCCTATACAGGGTCACTATGAGTTGAATCGACTCCAGAACACATCACACTGTGAGAAATAACTTTTGTGGGTGTGGTCCATCTTCAAGAATACTTGAGATTGCTTGACAAACAAATTGTTGATTTACATACAGGGAGGGATATGTAGCCTGACTGTTCTAGGGCTAGGAAATTTAAATAACAATACAGCCATTAAGACAATGGGCAAGCTATTTTGGCTTCTCTGTGGGGAGGGAAAATGGGACATGCCATAGAAATGCATATGGGAAACTGGAACTGAAGGAGGGTCTTTTTGGAGACAAGTATAAAAACCATTTGTGGCAGGCCATGAGGTGCGTCTGCCCTTGTCTAGGGGGCTGGGCGTCTGATTTTGCAAAATCGGATGAAGAAAACCTCACTCTTGTTAAAATGAGTCCAGATTGGATTATTTGAGCATTTGTCAGTATAGACAATGTTTCTCACAACACCAACCAACCACCACTAAGCTCTTGGCTGATAACTGAAAATTTAGTTGCTCAAACCCACCAGACACTCCCAGGGAGAAGGACGCGGTAGTCTGCTTCTATAAAGCTTTCCGCCTTGAAGCCCTATGGGCAGTACTATTCTGTCCTACAGGGTGGTTATGAGTCAGAGCTGACTGGATGACTATGGATTTAGGGGTTTTCTTTGGTATAAGGGGACAATCATCATTGCTTCTTTAGATCCTTGAGTGTAGTAATCTCCGCTCCCAACTCTTTTTCCACAGGATGCCATATTCTTTTTGATGTACTATCTGGGCTGAGTAGGAGGACAATTTCAGAGGCTTCTACTTGGCCTTTCTCTCTATGATAGCTGTTGTCACAAACCCTTAGGCTCCAATGTAGAAGTTGCACTATCAACTTCAAAATAGGTGCCTTTGAACTATGCCTTTGAGGATTGAAGGGCTAACCAAGAAGGTATATAGAACTTCTCAGCCAGAATTTTTGTGAACTTCATTCATTACTCGGATCTCACATTCTAACAGAGAAGTGATAATGTTGCTTCAGGTTCCACATGTTAATATTAACTTAGTGCTTTTGCACAGCAGTTTTCAAAATGTCTAGTCAGTCACTTTTCCCCAGTGAAACATTACCTGAAGAAGAAAAAAAAAACAGGTTCCTTTGAATAAGGATTGGTGGAAATATTAGTGTATATAGTCCACAGTGTCATCATCTACAAAATACTAATTTAATACCCATCATACAAGTGCTATCGGGTAAATACTGTACTGCTAACTAAAGGTCAGTATTTCATTCTGCTGTGCATAAGAACACTGTGGGTCCGTACCAACTCGATGGCATCTAACAACAACAACTAAAGATCAGTGGTTCAAATCCACCAGCTACTCCTTAGAAACCCTATACAGGGTTTCTATGAGGCGGAACCAAGTCAATGGTGTTTAACAACACAATAGCAACAAGATACAGGCATTAATGATGTAATAAAGGTTAAAGATAAAACTAAATATACATTTTTTTTCCCTTTTCCCTAAGCTCTTCTCATGAGTCCTTTTAGTTTGCTTCATTACTTGTTCATTGTGTCATGAATGTTTTTCATTTCTATTAGGCTCATCCTAATTAAGATTGGATTCCTGATATAATGCTGTAGGATAAGTGCTGGACTACCAACCACAAACAAGTTCAGTGGTTCAAACCTACCAGATGTTCCTCAGAAATCCTATACAGGATCATTATGAGTCGGAACTGACTTGACAACACTTAATAAAAACAACAATTAGGATTATCCTCTGAAAGCACTTTATAAACTCTAAATTGATAAAAATGCAGGGCTATTTTTGTTTTTGTGCAGAATCTATATGGTACACTGGAAAGAGAACAAAAGCCAAGTTTGAGCTTCCAGTTATAAAATGTATTAGTGTGGTCCAGCACACATGTTCACATTTCTAAATGTAAGATAAAACTCCCTGAACTATCTGCTTCACAGAGCAGTTTTGAGAAATAAATTAATTAATGTAAATGAGAATACTCAATAAATTTAAGAGCACTGGGAAAATAGAAAATATTTGTCTCACAATTCTGAGAGTCTCCAAATGAGTTTCTTGATATTTCAACCCAAACACACAACAGTAAGACAAGTCCTCTAAAAGGAGAGCTTCAGTTATATTATTTCCCTGCTCAAAATTCATCAGTAGCACTCCTGTGCCTCTTAAAGGAAGGTCATGCTGCTTAGTCTGGCATTTGGAACTCTAATTTTTTGAAAGTTTGTCATCATTATGCATGAACACAAATGATAAATGCTCCTGATAAATTGTACAACGTTTTCTTTTAATAGTAATCAAATTAGAAAAGTAATACATATTTTATGCAATAAGGAAACCAGTACAATACAAAAATGTACTACATATCAACTAATCATTTTCCCGCCTCTCTTACTATACAGACCACAAGTTAATAAATGGTGTGTTAACAACCATGAGAGCATCTCAAATTAGACTTCTGCCTCAGACACACATGCGCAAGGACATATATAAACATATGTCTTTTGTATGTGTTCATTTTATTCCCAGGGTAATTCTTTATATAAAATTAATTGGAAGCCTACCTTTTTCACTTTTCAAAATGTTAATAAGAAAAAAAAAATGTTGATAAGAATCTGATACATAAAGAGTTTGGAACCCCTTAGGCATTAAGCAGTATTATATTAGGCTGCAAAAAGACCTCTTTAGGACATGGAGAAAGAGAGTAGTTGAGGACTCTAGACTCATGGAAAGAGAAAGGCTGTGTGCTGGCAGCCAGGAGGCAGGGTTGCAGAATGTGTCCCTTGGTTGTTTAAATGATTATATATTTCTGTGTGTTTACGTGTGTACCTCCCCACAAATAAAGACAGGAAATAGAAACACATACTGTTGAATGATGATGCATGGAGGAGATTGTAAGCATTGCAATGAACCAGTGAAAAATCGATGTTCGCCCATGTAAACTATCACTCAATTCATAATAAAACCTTAAAACCAAAACACACACACACACAAAAACCTCTTTAAAGTGTTCAAGAACAAAGAAACTAGTTCTAGTTGGAGGATTAAGGTGTGTCCGACCCAAGTCATGGTATTTTCAATCTCTTCTTCACATGTATGTTGGACCAAGAATAAGGAAAACTTAGAAGAATTGATGCATTTGAATTATGGTGTTAGAGAAGAATATTAAAAGTACCATGGACTGCCAGAGAACAAACAAATCTGTCTTGGAAAAATTCCAACAAGGATGCTCCTTAGAAGTGAGGATAGTGAGACTTTGCTTTTTGTATTAAGACATGTTATTAAGAGGGACCACTCCCTGGAGAATGATATCATGTTTGATACAGTGGAGGGTCAGGAAAAAAGAAGAAGAGCGCCAACATGATGGAGTGACACAGTGACAGTAACAGTGGGATCAAATGTAAAATTGTGAGGATGACGCAGGACCGGGCAGTGTTTCATTGTGATGTGCATTGGGTCTCACATCTCCACGAGGCAATATATAAATCAGAAATTATATTCAAACCATTCTACAGCCAACATGGCTTAGGAGCTGACCAATCAGAATATACTAGGCTGGAACAGAATCTTGGAGAATTTGTAATGTCCTGAAATGAACCCTTAGTTGCTGGTGTATGGCAAAGTTTTTGAGAGTTACCTCAAACCCAGCAACCTCCTAAGAAATCTTTTACAGGGTCACTATGTTGTTGTTGTTGTTGTTAAGTTATTCTTAACAATGTGTAAATATTCACTATTTTTTAAATGGTCAACCATTCACTTGCATACAATTAAATATCTCCCATCTATGGAGTCCTGGTGTGGCACTGTGGGTTAATGCGCCAGACTGCAAAGCCATTTGAACTGCAAGGATGGCAGTTCAAGCTCAGCAGCTGCTCATTGGAAACCCTATACAGGGTCGCTATGGGTCGGAATCGACTCGACACTTAACAACAACAACATAGATTCTAAGAGGTCAGGCTTGTATCCCTTCTATGTTTTCCTATAGTATGTAACTCCATGGTACCGTTTGTTTCATTTTATTATAATTGCCAATTCACTTGTTTGTCCTCCATACTAAATTAAGAGGTCATAAAGCAAAAGACCTTGTCTTGTTTGCCATTGTGCTGTGAGCACATAATATAATGCCTGAACCTGGTAGACAAACTGCATAAATATTTGTAAAAGGGAGAAGAGAGAATGGGAAGCTGACAGAAAGAAGGAAGGGAGGGAAGCCAGGAGGGAGGAAGGAGCAGTGGAGGGAGGGAAGGAGAAAAGAATTATAGTTGGCAAGATATAAAAATCCTATTACTATTCTCCAATGTATCATTTTTAAATTAAAATAAAGCTTTAAGAGTAGAAAGACACGCAGATTATTTAATCCAACATCCTCTTTGTATAGACAAAGACAGAAACTCTAGTATTCTGCACAGTATCATGTAGCTATGGAATGTACGTTAAGTCTGAGTCTGATGCTCTTATTTTTTTAAGTCTCTAAACCTCTTGAATTTTACTGGCAAATTGCTTCCATTTATCTATGCAGATTTCTTGATTTGCAATTGAAATTTCTTTTAAGTATCCCATTTGTTGTTATTGCTTGCCTTCAAGTGGGTTGTGATTCTTACCCATCATATATAGGGTTTCCAAGAAGCAGCCAGTGGGTTTGAATTTCCAACCTTGCAGTTAGCAGTCCAGTGTTTATCCTACAGTGCCACACCAGGAATCCATTGTTGTTGTTTTTGTTAAGTGTCCTCAAGCTGGTTCCAATCCATAGTGATCTTGTTTGGGGTTTCCAAGGAGTGAATGGTGAACTTGAACTGCCAATCTTATGGTTCAAACTGACTTTGCAGTCCAGCGCATTACACCACAGCGCCACACCTGGACTCCCAAAAGTCCATAACTACTGCCAATATCTACAATGTATTTCAGATAGATTGGTGCCATCCTTCGGTGCACTCCCATTGTTGTTGTTTGTTATTAAGTGCTGTCCAGTCAATTCCGACCCATAGCGACCATGTGTAGCATTTCCGAGGCTGGAACTCTTTACGAAGGCAGAAATGCTCACCTTTCTCCGGCAGAACAGCTGGTAGTTTCGAGCTACTGACCTTAAGGTTTGCAGCCCGATTCAGTAGCCACTGCACTACCAGAGCTCCTTATACCTACATAAAATTAACTACCCATCTACATGCCGATATACTTATCCAGAAGAGACTGAAATTCTAAATTTGAAGATTGAAATTCACAGTCTCATTTGCTTGCAATATGTTCCATGATCACAACACATGTCTCTCACTTCAGAAATAGTACTCATCCCTAATGAACTGCTTGGCCTCTGGTGAAACACCTGTGTTCTTGCAACTAAAATTCTCCATGAGATTCCATTTAAAAAGAGAACATACAAAGTCTTATGTAGCTCCCTGCTGCACACTCCCACATTCCTGGCAGAAAAAGTAAGTAAGTCTTCCTTTAAAATATTTAACCAAGTACAAGTGAGCAATAAATTAAGTGCTTAGGCCCCCAAAACACCTAAATGGTTTATTTGTATTAGCAAAGTATAAAGTGAGACACATGGAACACTGTCAGAGAGTTGTAATAGGCAATAAAGTAGCATATGTTTTGAATCAATTCCTCTTGTTGCCTTCCATAAAGCAGAAAGAAGGCTTTCGCCTGTTCAGTTGTACAGACCACTGTCGTTTTAGAGCAGCATTTCCTAGAATGCATCCATCTGCAATACCAGTAAATATCAGTTCAAAGATACTAATAGACTTTTCTAACTGTCTTACACACAAGCTCTCTCTCATGCACACACATAGAGAGAGAGGGAGGCAGAAAGAATATAGTCAAAGACTTGGGAATTCCTGTGTGTTGTATCTACCTCTTTAAGTAAGAATTCTATAAAGTGTTCTGAGTTCAATAGGGTATTGGGCTATTTCGTTTAAAACCCACTTTCCATTTACTAGTCCCAGAACCAATTCAGAGCAAATTCTTAAACACGCTATGATTTCCTCTTTTCAAATCACCAAGATGTTGGGTCTGTCTCAGTCTAGTCTGTCAGAGAATGAGCAGGTGAACAAGGAAAGATTATGTGTGAAGCCTTGCAGCCCATGAGTCTTCACTATATTCATCCAGGATGTAATACTTTATGAGTAGAAGTCATATGTTATTGTCAGGTACTTTCAAGTCAATTCCAACCCACAGCAACGCTGTAGGACAGACTAGGACTGCCCAATGTTTCCTAGGCCGGAATTTTAAGAGGAGCAGATTGCCAGGTCTTCTTTCCCACAGGGCCTCCCTGATGGATTTAAACCACCAACCTTTAAGTTCGCAGTCATGCACTTAACCATTTTGTCACCAAGACTCCTTAGAAGTCTTATATTGTTTATAAAATGAAGAGAATTAAAGACATAAGGAGCATTTTATCATTTCTTGGATTCCAGTCTCTTTGACCTTGGTTAAGGTTACTTCCACTTTTACTAGAAATTAAAACACACACAAACACATATATATTTGTTCTTGTGCTAGTACCACCCAGTCAAATCTGACTTACAGTGAACCTATGCAAAACTGAATTGTCCTAGATTCATACTCATTCAGTGCAAGGCATTGGGAAAGAACAAGAATCCAGTAATTTATGAAATACAAATTGAAATCTTTCTACAACCTAATACACCACTGGAGGTGCTCTCTCATCTATGCCAAGACATTTGAAGACAGCTACCTGGCCAATAGAGTGGCGATGATCTATATCTGTGCCCATTCCAAAGAGAGGTGACCCAATGGAATGTGGACATCATCGAACAATATTGGTAATATCATGTACACGTAAATTTTGCTGAAGATAATTTTTAAATGGCTGCAACAGTATAGTCACAGAGAACTGCCAAAAGGTCAGGACAAATTCAGAAGAGGATACGGAATGAGGGATATCATTGCTGACATCAGATGGATGTTGACTGAAAGCAGAGAACACCAGAAAGATGCTTACTTATGCTATATTGACTATGCAAAGGTTTCTGACTGTGTGGATCTTGCCAAGTTATGGATAACATTGTGAAGAATGTTAAGTATGTTAGTGAGGAATCTGTCCATAGACCAAGATCCAGTTGTTCAAATAGAATTAGGGGACACTGAATGGTTTAAAATCAGGAAAGGTATGTGCCAGGGTTGTATTCGTTCACCAAACTTTTTCAATCTGTATGTTGAGCAAATAATCTGAGAAACTATTATATGAAGAAGAACATGGCATCAGGATTGGAGAAAACTCACTAACAGCTTGCAATATGCAGATGATATAACCTTGCTTGTTGAAAGTAAAGAAGACTTAATATACTGATGAAGATCAAAGATTACAAACTTCACTATGGATTGCACCTCAACGTAAAGAAAGCAAAAATCCTCACAATTGCACCAATTAATGACATCATGATAATGGAGAAAAGATTAAAGTTTTCAAAGACTTCATTTTGCTTGGCTCCACTATTAAACTCTTGGAAGTAGCAGTCAAAAAATTAAACGTCATCTTGCATAAGGCAAATCTACTGAATAAGACGTCTTTAAAGTGTTCAAGAACAAAGTATCCGTTTGAGAACTAAGGTGTGCCTGACCCAGCCTCTTATGCATATGAAAGTTGCACAATGAATAAGGAAGACTGTAGAAAAATTGATGCATTTGAGTTATGCCGTTGGAGAAGAATATTGAAAATATCATGAACTGCCAGAACAAACAAAAATGTCTTTGCAGAAATACAACCAGACTGCCTTAAAAGCCAGGATTATGAAACTTTAATCTCTCATACTTCAGACATACTATCAGAAGGGATCGGTCCCTAGAAAAGGACATCATGCTTGGTAAAGTAGAGGGTCAGCAAAAAATAAGACCCCCAATGAGATGTGTTGGCACAGTGTTGCGGACTGTTTAAGACTGGTCAGAGGTTCAAGGCCCTATAGGCCCGAATGTAACAATTGAAGCCACTTGGCAGTTAATAGCAAATTGTTTTTCATCAAATTGTTTAGTCATATTTATTTAATTCCAAACATGAGCCCTGGATGTCCACAGAGAAATGTAATATTCCCCTAAATTTCTAAGGTCAAGATTTTCCCCCTAGAACCAAGGCAGTAAAACTTCCTCAGAGGACGAACAAGGACAGGTTTACTGGGATTAAGCAGGGAGGCTTTGGAGAGGAACTGCCCGGGGTATATTCACTTGGGGTGGAGCGGTAAATTCTGGGAATACGGGATTAAGGACAATGGGGACAACGCCCTCGGACCACCCTGGGTTCAATCAGTTTGATCCAAGTGAAGGTTAAACCCAGTAAGGAAGAAAGGAATATTGGTTTAAGTAAAGTTTACTGGCTTAATTTATCTTAAAGATTGTCTTGTCTGAATAATACCATTCTTCTTCTGTAAAGATCCCTCCCCGCTTGGTGTGAAGCTCCTCCCCTGAATAAAGCAGAGGCCCGAGCCTCCCCAGGTGTGCATTACTGGTTGGAAGGCTTGCAGTAAAGATTGCAGTGCATTACTGGTTGGAAGGCTTGCAGTAAAGATTGCAGTGCATTACTGGTTGGAAGGCTTGCAGTAAAGATTGCAGTGCATTACTGGTTGGAAGGCATGGAGTAAAGATTGCAGGGCAGTGAGTTGCTGCCTGCAGAGGCCATGATGCCTGTAGTCCCAAGCCTGCCCACCAGTGATGTATCCACCCTGGCTTTGGGGTGCCTCATTGTCTCCCTTCTTCTGTTTGTCTGTGTATTCTTTCACTATCCCTATCGCCGCTGGATCTCCCCTCCTCGTGAACCAAACACTCATGAACAACACAACTATGTCGAGGTCAGACTCCCGCAGCACAGTGGCATTAACAATGGGCTCAAGAATAACAACAATTGTGAGGAGGATCATGAAGGACCAGATGTTGCTTCATTCTGTTGTGCATAAAGATACTGTGAGTCAGCACTGATTCAATGGCACCTAACAACAACAATCATGCACAATAGAACTAGACATTGCCCAGTCATGCACCATTCTCACAGCTTTTATGTTTGAGCCTATTGTTACTGACACTGTGTCAATCTGTCTCGCTAGGATCTTCTTTTTCACTCACCTCCCACTGTACCAAGCATGATGTTCTTTTCCAGAGATAATGTGCTCAAAGTACGAAAGATGAAGTCTCTCCATCCTCACTTCTATGGAGTATGTGTAGTTATACTTCTAAGACAGATTTGTTTGTTCTTCTAGCAGTGCATGGTACTTCCAATATTTTTTGCCAAAACACATATGCACACACAGATCATATGAGCCACTGATGGCACAGTGATTAAGCACTTGACTGCTAACCAAAAGGTCAACATTAGAAACAACCAACTCCATGAGAAACAGATGTGGCAGCATGCTCCTATAAAGATTTCAGACTTGGAAACCTTATGGGATATTCTACTCTCTCCTACAGTCACTGTTAGTTGGAATCAGCTCAATGGCACTCAGCAATAATATATATACGCATATATATGTTGTTGTTGTTAAGTGCTGTCGAGCCATAGCGATCCTGTATAGAGTTTCCAAGGAGCAGCTGGTGAGCTTGAACCACCGACCTTGCAGTTTAAACAACTTTGCAGTCTGACACATTAGCCCACATCACCACACTTGTTGTTGTTGTTGTTGTTGTTATGTGCCATGGAGTCAGTACCGACTCATAGCGACCCTGCATAGGGTTTCCAAAGCTGTAAATCTTTACGGGAGCAGAAAGCCTCTTCTTTCTCCCGTGGAACAGCTGGTAGTTTCGAACTGCTGACCATAAGATTAGCAACCCGATTCATAGCCACTATGCTACCAGAGCTCCTTACATCCACACTAGGACTATATATATATGAGACAATTTCTCCAAACTCATTGGCACTGAGTGGATTCTAGCTCATAGGGATCCTGTAAGATGGTAGAATTGCCCCATTGAGTTTCTAAGGCTGTTTCTTTACAGAAACAGACTATCACATCTTTCTCTCCGAGTGCTGGTGGGTTGGAACTGTTAATCTCTCAATTAGCAGCCAAACTCCTAACCACTGCACCATCAGTGCTCCTTAACCAGATTGTTTTTAACGGTCTCAGAAAACAATTTTGCATAAAATAGTTCAAAGAATAATAAAAAGAAGGTTGTAGAGAGCAGGTTCAACTATGGTAATAAAATAACTTTAATTTTGTGCCTTCTCATATATGTGCAAATTAGAGATAGGGAAGAAGACACTGATGTTCCACGAGGAGAAAAGGAGAGTGCTCCTGTTCCAGCCTCTGCATAGCTTTCATAATACATATTGGCTTATCTAGAGGCTCAAAACAGTCCCAGAATCAAAATAATTGCTCAACCTTCCTAAATGTTTATTACTCCAGAACAGTTTGGTAGCATATCTATTAGTGTCTCATGAGATGGACACTAGTACTTCTAAAATTATGGTTTGGGAAACACTTCTCTAGAGATGAAATTTGATCCAAGTGCCTATAAATAAATCAATTCATGACATGAAATGACTTATGGATATGTAATTTTTTTCTCATATTTTTAGGAATTTTCCTGGAGTTATAGGTGTGGTGCTATAGAATAAATACTGAACAGCTAACCACAAGGTTGGTGGTTCAAACCCACCTGCCACACCTCAGAAACATTGTACAGGGTTGATATGAGTCAGAACTGACTGGATTGCACTTAACAACAACATAGAATTTTGCAACTAGGGAAATCTTAGAGATTTTCTACTTCAACTTCCTCACTTTATGTGTAAAACCAGAATGGTTTCAAAAAGCACTCAAAGCCACACACACACACACACAAAGGAGTGGCCCAGCCAGAACTGGAGCTCAGTTCACTATCCTATCTTGTTAAAACCTTTTCCTCAGTCTGGCATGCAAATCTTATGCCACTGACTGATCCCTTCATGATTCAACCTTACATTCCTCTTCAACCACAACATAAAATGTACTTTTAACTAAAATGCATGTCTTAAACATTCCGACCTGTCTTTTCCCACAGAATTATTCTTTTCTCTAGAAAGGCTTTTCTCCTTTGGTGTGTCATCTAAATTCTATACAATAAAGTCTCACTTCTGTGATACCATTTCTGACCAACCCAACTTATGGTGCTTACTTCTTTTTCTTAACTCTTAAATAATAACATACGATTCTTATCATTCTTTTCATACAGTTCTTGGCTCCCAAATGAGAGTTGTTGAACCCCAATTTTTGGTATCGCCATTATGACTAGCATGGTGCTGTAGGATAAAGCTGTTTGAACTGCAGAGTCGGCAGTTCAAATCCACCAGCAGCTCCTCAGATACCTCATACTTGTTGACACTTAACAAAAACAATATTATGACTAGTTTTTAAACATAATCTTCTCACTGTCTTCAACTTCTAATAGATTACCCAGAAGATATTTTCCTAAAATTTGTATGGCAGCATCAGTTTAATCCTAATGAAATTCAGTAAAACCATTGTGATCACAGGGACTTCTAATGGTGACACCACAAAAGTAAATCATAAAAGCAGACAAACTTAAGCTGCTTTCCTACTACAATAACGAATTACTGGCATTGCTATGTGTATATAGATATAATCAATGAACATTATCTCTAAGGCCGAATTGTTAGAACAGCCTGTCCATTTAAAATAGATATTCGCTATTCATTTCTGCTTATAATCCATCCTTCATGACTTTCAATTCCCTCAGTAAATTCAATCCACAAAATATCAAGCTAAATTGAAGACCTAAGCTGCTTGGCAGTATTTGCATCAAGATCATTCAACTCCATGAGTAGTTCTAAGATTTGGACTGCTGATAATTATCAGCTTTGGAGATGAACTGAGGGAGCAAGAAGTGAGTTCAGAGAAAATGAGCTTTAACTGCTTTAACTGAGCTACTGCTATTGAATTATGATGAATAAAGAGCCCCTTTGGTCAATACCTTGTCAAATCAGGCACCAGTGGAAATAAGAATGGAGTTTCAAACTGCACGTCGTAAAAAAAAAACTACATATAAGTATGTCCAGATCTATTTCCAAGAAGCTGTCAGTATTTAACTGCATATCTATTACTTTTCTTCTCTTTTAAAAGCAAAATCTCCTACCTATTTTTAAAATGCACCAGTACTGTAACTTAAGTTTTCTGATTTCTTCAGATAACAACATCACTGTCAGGAAAGGAAATGTAAGTTTTTCAAAAGTTCTCCATGGACATTATTAGAACAAAAAGGTAATAGTATTAGAATTCAAAACAAGCAGTTATCTCTTCTCATCACCTTGATACTTTGATTCTCTTGGACATGTTAATAAAATGTCAGTGATCCTAGTAGCTACTTCAGTTATGTCAAGTGTAACTCTCAAAAACCAACTGTGCTGTGACATTTTCCTCCAAAGCACCTGAGAACTTTTCCATTCAAAAAAATCTAAACCTAGGGAGCACGGTGGTTCTGTAGGACAAGTGCTAGACTGCTAACCATAAGGTCAGAAGTTGGAGCCCACCAGTTCAAGGATCCCTGGTAGTGTACTGGGTTACAAGTTGGGCTGCTAACCACAAGGTAAGCAGTTTGAATCTACCTGCCACTCCATAGGAGAAAGATGAGACTTTTTTCTCTGGTAAAGATTTACAACCTTGAAAACCCTATACAGAGTCACTATGTGTTGGAACTAATTCAGCAGCATTTAACAACTAACAATCCTAGATCAAAATGTTCCTTAGGTGAGTATAGAGGTTACTGTCCATCCTGCTCCTAAGAAATATAAGATACATGCTGTTTCACAGATCAAGTTCTCCCCTTATACTAGAATTGACTGAATGTATAGCGTAGTGGTTACGAATTGGGCTGCTAACATCAGGGTCAGCAGTTCGAAACTACCAGCTGTTCATGGGAGAAAGATGAGGCTTTCTGCTCCCATAAAGATTTACAGCCTTGGAAATCTTGTGCAGGGTCACTATGAGTCGGAACCAACTCGACGGCCCATAACAACAACAACAACAATCTAGATATAAATGCCATATCTTGAACTCCTTTTAGAATAGAATCTTCAGGCTGAAAGAGGCCTGAGTAAATGAGCTGTAAATATACTATTTTGTACACTAATGTTCTGGTCCAAGGAGCTCTGGTAGCGTAGTGGTTACGAATTGGGCTGGGAGCCGCAAGGTCAGCAGTTGGAAACTACCAGCGGATCCGCAGGAGAAAGATGAGGCAGTCTGCTCCCGTAAAGATTTATAGCCTCGGAAACCCTGTGTAGGATCGCTATGAGTCGGAACCCACTCCACGGCACATAACGACAACGAATGTTCTGGTCTTGGTGTGGTGTTGTAGGATAAGCACTGGACTGGTAACCTCAAGGTCAGTAGCTGCTTCTCTGAAACCCTGTACAGTATGAGTCAGCACTTAACATCAACAACAACAACAATGTTCTGGTCAGAAAATAAAGGCCAGGAAAAGAGATTCCCTGAAAGTTTATCTGCACTGATCTGATGGGAGTTAGAAGTCCCAACCATTTTTGTCACTGGACCTGCCTTTTATTTTAGAACATTTATTTCCTCGGAGAGTGACCATTATCATAAAAAACACATCGCTTTGAGATTTCAAGATAGTAGCCCTTCAAATAGATGGTAGGGACAAATAAAATAGAGAATTTAAATGTGATTTGCCAAGTAGGACTCTTGATTGACTATTTTCTATGGCGATGCTGAATGTCAGCAATAACTGTATAAGGAAGGAAAGGTATGCTATAAGCAACTAAAAACTGACCTTTTAAAAATTCATTTTAGGTTCCCAAAATCCTTCAACTAGAAAATGATATTCTAGAATGCAAATTCCTGAGACATTTCCCAGAACTCAAATGAGGGTGGGAGCAATACCATAATATCTAAGACAAACGGTATAGTTGGGGGAGGTAAACACACCACAATGAAGAATTCATCGTAGTGATAGCATAATTGTATTCCTAAACGTATACTTGAAGCATAGGTGGTGTTGTTATTAAGTGCCATCAAACTGGTTCTGACTCATAGTGACCCTGTATAGGGTTTGCAAGAACCGGTTGGTAAGTTTTAACCTGCGACATTGTGGTTCAAACTAACCTTGCAGTCCAGCACATTAACCCTCAGCACCACACATTAGATGAAAGAAAAAACAAGGTTCTTAGAAAGAAATTGACATTATTAAATTCAGAACAAGAGTCCTGGTGCAGTGCTGGCTGGCAGTTCAAACCCACTAGCTGCTCCTCAGAAATGCTATATAGATTCACTATGAGTCAGAACTGACTCGACGGTACTTAACAACAACAATCTGGTTAAACACTTTTTAAAGGAAATGGCAGTAAGGCTAGATAAAAACAAGTATATAAATGATGAAGTATGATGTTGCATATGAAAATGCCCTTTTTTCCCCAGAAAGATTTCAGAAAAGTAAAAAATAATTGGTAGACGATATGCAGGTAGAAACCTCAAGGTTTATCCCAGATCTATTGAGGAAAGCTAAGGGTGGTTCAGACAGTGCACTCAACTGCTAAATGAAAAGTTGAAAGTTCAAATTTACCTAGAGGCACCTCAAAAGAAAGGCCTGGTGATCTGCTTCTGAAAAAGATCAGTTGAAAACTGATTTTTATTGAAAACTCTTTAGCGCATAGTTCTCTGGCATACACTGAGCAGCCATGAACTGGAGTTGACTCACTAACAACTGTTTGGGATTTTTTTAAAGAAGAAATCAAGGATAATATTGAGGTGTAAAAAGCACATAGATGATGAACTAAACAAAAAATGTTCTTCCACTTAACACTATTTTATATCATTGTTCACTATACAAAGGATTGTCAAAAAATTCATGGGAAAAAATGCAATTAAAAGATAGTGGAATTTTTCCACACACTTTTTGAGACCCCTTGTACATTACAAAAAAAAAAAAAAAAAAAAAATCCATCATTAATAATATTAAGAGTAATTTTCCTTCACAATTTCAAAATTGCACTTGTATAATCTTGCATGCTACTTTATAATTCTGGCATTCACCCTCTGCCATCCTCAACTCTTTTCTTGAACATGACTTACATTTAGATATTCATGAAAATAACATTTTTTTAAAAAATCGAGACACCCCTGGGAAATGTTTATAACTTGATCACTATAATTTACAATGCAAGTTTATTAATAAACTTGTATAAGTTGGTTTATTTGGTAATTTTTCATTGTTTCTAAATTAGAATAGACTGGTAAACAAGCTAAATAACAAATCTCTATGCTTCATGTGCATTTTTCATTTAGTTCTTATCCAAGTCCCTGAAGGTGGTACTACCACTAGCCTCCAAAATCAAGACTGAAGTCAACTAACTTGCTTAAGATTACACAGCTCCAAATATTGAAGTCAGTACTGAAACATAGGACTCCATGACTCAAAATTTATAGAATTATAGAATGAAAGAGAGAATATGGGGTGGCGGAGTTAAGGGAGATTGCTGTTAAAACAACAACATTGAGCTACGTACGGCAACTGTCCTTAAGAAGTATGACAACAGAATTACAATACAATATTTATCTAGAATGATTTAGTCCAGGGACAAATATATCAAAAGCCCTGATGACAATGTTGCATTAAAGCATTTTACACTATCAGATCTTCAAAAGGATGACTCTGGGACAAAGATAGTTTACATTCTATGCAGCAATATTCTGGCTAATAAAGCAAGGGAATGAAATGCACAACACTTTAAAAATACTTTTCTGTGAGAAATAAAATTTAGTCCATCGTTAAAAGGAATGTTTCAGTTACTTAGCAATGGAACTGATCCTGAGCAAATCCATACAATAGGTAAATTTTTCTACAGTTGTTGTTAAATGCCTTAGAGTCCCTTTGACTCATAGCAATCCTGCATAGCTGGCATGGGGAACGTCAGGCCTGCGGGCCCTCAACGTCATTTGGCCTGGCCCTGGCAAGGCAACTACAGTTCCAACCATCACTTTGTTGTTGTTGTTGTTGTTGTTGTTGTTGTTGTTGTTGTTGTTGTTGTTAAGTGCCTTCGAGCCAGTTTCAACTCATAAAGACCCTGTATGAAGAGCGACTGGTGAGTTTCACATTGTTGTTGTGTGCCGTGCGTGGAGTCGATTCCGACTCATAGCGACCCTGTACAGGGTTTTCGAGGCTGTAAATCTTTACGGGAGCAGAAAGCCTCATCTTTCTCCAGCGGAACAGCTGGTAGTTTCGAACTGCTGACCTTGGCGGTTCGCAGCCCGATTCGTAATCACTACGCTACCAGAGCATTGTTGTTGTTGTTTGTGCCGTGGAGTCGGTTCTGACTCATAGCGACCTTGTACAGAGTTTCCGAGGGTGTAAATCTTTACGGGAGCAGAACGCCTCATCTTTCTCCCGCTGAACCGCTGGTAGTTTCGAACTGCTGACCTTACAGTTCACAGCCCAATTCGTAACCACTACGCTACCGGGTGAAGAAATTAAATGTTGCTAAGTGCTGACGAGTTGGTTCTGACTCATATTGACCCTGCATAGTGTTTCTAGGAGAGGCTAATAAGTGAACCAACGACCTGAGGTCAAGTGCGAAAATTATTGTTGTTGTTATTATGTGCAGTGGAGTTGGTTCTGACTCACAGCGACCCTGTACAGGGTTTCTGAGGCTGTAAATCTGTATGGGAGCAGAAAGCCTTATCTTTCTCCCACGGAACAGTTGGTAGTTTCGAACTGCTGACTGTGAGGTTAGCAGTCCGATTTGCAACCACTACGCTACCAGGGCTGCCAATAAAAATCCTACGGATCACAACAGACTATTATCCAATGTAGAGCTGGAAGCTGAGCCTCGGCCGTCAGGCCGGTTCCAATTCATAGTGTGGACCCAGTATGGGTTTTCCGAGTAGCAGTGGCGGGTTTAAACTGCCATCTTGTGATTGGAAGTCTAGTGTTGATCCTACAGCGCCACACGAGGAGGCACTCAAAATACACAGTGACTCAAGCATGCCAACTACCGTGAGGATGACACAGGGCTAGGCAACTTTTCACTTTTTCGCCCATGTTGTTGTGTTGTTGTAAAGTGCTGTCAGGTCGATTCCGACCCCTAGCGACCCTGTATAGGGTTTCCCAGGAGCAGCTGGTGAACTTGAGCCCCCGACCTTGCAGTTCAAATGGCTTTGCAGTTAGGCGCATTAACCTACAGCGCCACACCAGGACTCCTATTGTCCACAGGCTTTTCCTAAGTCAGAGTCAGCTCAACAGCAATTAACAATAACAATAACAATTTGTTCTCAATAGCTCCTGGTCCACTCTACCATAATCAGTTTCTATAAAACAATGATATCAACCATTATTAACTTCTTCTCTCTAAAATATTCATATTAATCAAACTTATTAGTAGTAGTGAACTAGAAAAGTCTCTTATTAGAAAAATTTCGTTCACCAGAGAGTATTAAATTGGGGGTGTATGTGCAAATTTGAAGAACAATGAGGACTATTAACAATATCACTGAGATCAAAATAGTTAGGCAATCATGAATTCTATTTAGGAATAAATTCAGTCTGTGTAAGATTTTGCTTATAAGAATTATTCTGTTTCTAAGGACTCTGTCATCAGTGAGGTATGTCTGTATATCTGACGCATGTGACACTAGGTCATAAGAGAGCAATCAAAATCTTTTACCCAATCAACCACTAATTTTTATGTAATATACTCAACCAGAATGATTGAAAATTGAGAGGAAAAAAAAATGTTTTCCTAGATATTCAGATATTATTCCAAATAACCATTTGGTTCAGTTGGCATTATTTGTTTGTTTTCTAGAGTCCTAAGTTATCATTTTATTTATATTTTCTTTCTCTTCTGCAGGGATAGCAATCTAAGTAGCACTCACAAATTAGAAAACTTTCCCTAAAGAGCCCTCAGGTTTTCTGAGTTTGGCAATGGCCTTGTTCACAAGACTGAAACGCTAGCATCACTGATTTTATGGTTTTATTTCTTAATGGACCCTTTTGGAATGGGAGTAAATAGTACATAAGGTACCTCCATTTGAGCTTTGAAATAAGAGAGATCAAAAAGAAAGCCTTCCATCTCCTTCTTGGAGTTAGTGAACTGCAACTCAGTAAATAAAAACAGTTTGATTGCTGATACAGAAGGCCCTTATGATTCAGAAGAAAAGTCCCATTAACAATAATAGCCATTTATCTGGATCAAGCATCTTGTTAAGCAGAAAATGATCCAAACATTTCTTAGAAAATGTAATATTTTATTATATATAAAGGGTCCTTTTTTTCATGGTTGCAACTCATAAGTTAATGAAAGCTCTTTCTTAAGAGATTCTGTTGTTTAGTGCTTTCAGAAAGCTAAAAATAACTGAAGTTTAGGAATCGGCAATAAAATCATGAATCTTTTGGCAGGTTTTTAAGATCAGCTACAGCTGATTGTGGTAATGAAAAATTGTTACTACTTGTTATAGGTTGATTTGTGCCTCCCCCCCAAAATATGTATTAGAATCCTAATCCCCATATGATAAAATCTCCTTCTATAATGTGTAGTGTAATCGCTTTCCATAATGTAAGTTAGTATCAGTTAATCAATCAGTTGATGTCACATTTATGTTGGGCTGATCCAAAACCTAATCATGCCTGAATAATATAAAGAACAGTAAGATACTCACATGTGAATATAAATGGGGGAAGATAAACATTATCTCATGAAGGAGACAAATTAATCTACAAGCCCAGGGACACCAAGGTTTATGGGCTACCAGCAGCTGAAATAGACAAAAAGGGACCGCTCCCTAAAGTCATACCATAAATTTAGACTTTCAACCTCCTGAACTATGAGAATATAATTTTCTGTTATTTATAACCAGAACTTTGTGTAACAGCAGTACAAGGAAGCTAAGATACTACCTGATAGATATATGGTGACATATATGAAATTTGTTACTCATCTCAATTTAGTATCTCCACTGGCTAATGTCAATTGTGCAATAGCCATCTCATAGAAAAGTACTTAATGTAGTGGTGGGGAGGTGGAAGCATTAAAAATGCCAATTTCTTCATAAACATGTTTTTTTTTTTTTATTTAGCCATCATTTGTTGTTGTTGTTATGGGCCATTGAGTTAGTTCTGACTCATAGCAACCCTGAATAAGGTTTCCAAGGAGCAACTGGTGGTTTTGAACTGCCAACGTTGTGGTTAGTAGTCAGCTATCATTGTTGTTGTTGTTGTTAAGTGTCATCGAGTCGACTCCGACTCATAGCGACCCTGTATAGATTTTCCAAGGAGTGACTGGTGAGCTTGAACCACCGACTCTGCAGTTCAAACGACTTTATGGTCTGATGCATTAGCCTACAGCACCACACCAGGACTCCAGTCAGCCATCATATGTTACAAAATTACTAATTTCCGGACACTAGTGACTAGAGTGATACACAGATTAAACAGACATTTGTTCTTAACCTACAGAGGCTCAAGATATAGTGGAAGAGCTTATTAAAGTTGAGAATTATAAATATCTGATAAGAACAATAACAGTACTCTGAATACAAGGAAGCTAAAGAACTTCGAGCAGCAGCGAGAACTTTGAGCAGCAGCGAGAACTTCGAGCAGCAGCTAGAACTTCGAGCAGCAGCGAGACGTGTAGTGTGGAGCTCCAACAACAACACGGAATACTGGGCCACAAGGCTGTTTAACTGCAAGTTGCGGAAAGCCTCATCTCTCTCACATGGAGGGCCTGGAGGAATTGAACTGCTGACCGCGAGGTTCGCAACCAGGTTTTTGTTTGTTTGTTTGTTTGTTTGTTTTTAACCACTACACTACCAGGCCTTCCTTGAAGATGGTGGATCAGGTAGCTGTGTAGTGAGGAGCTCGGTCAACAACAACACGGAATACCGGGTCAAGAGGACTCATGAGTTGGTGTTGGAACTCTGTAACAAATATAAAGGTATGTTTGGAGGTTCGGAGGGTTTATAGCTGGGGAATTTGCAGGAGAATCCAGAAATTCATTATTTT
>NW_006408681.1:4957058-4990112 GCF_000296735.1 Chrysochloris asiatica
GAGGGTCAGAGAAGAAGAGGAAGACCCCCAACGAGATGGATCAGCCAGGTGGCATCATTGATGGACTCAGGTGTGGCGGTGATAGTGAGGTTGGCCCAGGATGGAACATTGTTTCGTTCTGCTGTGCATGGGGTCGCTATGAGTCGGTTCCGACTCGATGGCACCTGACAACAACAACAACAAAAGCAACCACCAGCAAAGTAGGCTTCACAGTCAAGGTGACATTCAGAAGGATGAGTTGGAGTATCTCAGGGAAGATAAAGACATTCTGATAGCAGGAATTATATATACAGTGATATACAGCCATGAGAGAATATAATGTGTTTGGGGAAAATAGTATCTAGAAAATATGCCTACCAAACCCAAACTCACTGCAATGAGTCAATTCTGACTCAGAGCATCCCTATATAGTGTTGCCATAGTAAGTCTTCATGGAAGCAGACAGCCTCATCTTGAACCACCAGGTTGCAGTTAGCAGCCCAAATTCTAAACCACAATGACATCAGAAAACATGCCTAGAACATAGTAAATGTTCAATAAATATATAGGGAAAAAATTAAAAGTGAGAAGTTATATTTGATTGAAAGATAAATGAATAGCAAGAAATTAGATAAGTGTAGATAAGCATTAGTATTCACATTCTAGGAACATTATTTTCCCAATCTATAGTACTATAAAATTATTTTGTTGGCAAGAA
Organism: Chrysochloris asiatica; assembly: GCF_000296735.1. Taxonomy (NCBI): domain Eukaryota; kingdom Metazoa; phylum Chordata; class Mammalia; order Afrosoricida; family Chrysochloridae; genus Chrysochloris; species Chrysochloris asiatica. The sequence goes on from NW_006408681.1 coordinate 4,957,756, forward strand.
CCAAATTTTAGATATGTAGAAACTTTATTCTTATCATTTGTTTCTGAAGTTGATAAGCCATCTCAGCTTAATGTAAAACACCAATAACATTTCTTTTACTCACAGTATGCAATTGGACAGGACATGGCAGTCATAGCTGAGTGCAATAGTCATCTGAAGACTTACTCCTATATTTTACCATTTATACTGTCTGAGATCATCTGTGGGGCTGTGGACAAAAACACGTCCACATGTCCTCTCCATTTGATCTGGGCTTATTTACAACATGGTGATGGTTCAATCAATGAATAACCCAAAAGAAAGCCAGATGGAAGCTGTACAATTTGTGGATCTAGACTTGGAAGTCACACAGTAGCACTTCTGATATACTTTTTGGTCAGAACAGAAACAACCTTTACCAAGTTTAAGAGCAGAGAATATAGACTCCTGTTTTTGATAGTGGTATGATAAGGACAAATCTAAACAGTTTGTTTAGTGACCTCAACAATGGTGGTTGTCTGTCAGAATTGGTTCTGAATCATAACAACCCTGTATGTTGTTGTTGTTAAGTATCGTGGAGTAGGTTCCAACTCATAGTGACCCTGCACAGGGTTCCCCAGGCTGTAAATCTTTACAAGAGCAGAGAGCCTCATCTTTATCCCATGGAGCAGCTGGTAGATTCAATGCTGACCTTGTGGTTAGCAGCCCAACACATCACCCACTATGCTACCAGGGATCACTGTGAATGTAACATTCAAATCCCTTTGGAAACCAACTCGTCAGCACTTAACAACAACAATTAGTGATTTATTTGAAACCCATTTAAGATATACTGTTGTTTCTCTTAAGTGCCAACTAGTCTGTTCCAAGTAATAGCAACCCTGTATAGGGTTTCTAAGGAGTGGCTGATGGGTTTGAACTGCCAACCTTGTGATCCTACAGCATCACACCAGGGCCCCATTTAAGATAAAACACTAAAACAGCCTCAATCTATTAGCATTTGTGTTTCTGCTTTGTGGTGGTGTATAAATATTCCATCTGCACTAAATAATTCTCAATCCCTATCCCTCACTCACTCCTTAGCTCAGCAGAAACATATTTCTTCCTGATCTCCACATAACATGCAAAAACATAAGAACGACACAAGAGCAAAAAGATAAGTTTTGTTGTTTGCTGTATCAGAATTTGTTGTTTATTACATACTAAAGTATAGATAGTATGAATTAGGGAGTTTTTATGTCTGGGTTACATATTTAGTAATATCATTGAATGATTTATTTTGAAATTCTGCATAAAATTTGGCCTGCTGATCAATAAATATTTAATCTAGTTTTATAAACTATTGTCATGAAGGCTTGTCAGTTTCAATCTTCTTCAATGACATTTATAGCTAACAAGAATGAAATTGCACTGTAAACTAATGTGGAGGAGCATGTGACAAGATTTAGAATGCTTTGCATTTTGAATATGAAGAGATAAGACTAAGTATCAGCAGTGACTTTCACCTTAGCTCCCTCAAATTCTAGTGTCTCTGGAGTGAGATGAATGTTAACTATCTGTACATGCAAAGTAGTTTAAAAAACGATAGTGATGAAATATAAATGTTACTCTATTAATTTATTAAACTGCTTATAAATCATTATGAATACAGCACTTAGCACAAATGTAGAAGAAAGACTGAAAGCAAGGAAAACTTGTTCTGCCTTAGACATTTAGGAAATTTGATATTGAACGAGTCATTTTCTTGGTCTCAGCTTTCATCATTTTTGTAAGTTGAAGTAAACAAGACCACCCAAACAGTCTCATCTAACAATTTCTAACAATGAATGCCTCTGGTATGTACAAAATAGAAACTAAGAAAATAGAATATCCAGTGTTTAAAGACAAAATGAATATGTGAAAATACTTGATCTAACATTGTTTAATATTTGTCCAAAAGATCAGTTATTTTTCCAAATTTGAGCTTACAGTTTTTAAATTGATACTATAGATGTGTGCAAGTAGGGCTACTAGGCAAACATTTCAGAAAAAAATTCATTTTTCTCCAGTGGAAAAAATAGTACTTGATATTTATAAACAAAAATACCTGGTAAAAATGGAGACCACTTACTTTTTGTGCTATCAAAAAAAAAAAAAAATTAAAACAAATACGCATTCTAAAAGAATCTCTTGTGGTACAATGGGTTAAGCATTGAGCTACTAACAGCAAGGTCAGAGATGCAAGTATCAGTACTTCATTTCCTTTTATGGTTCAATAATATTTTGTTGTAAGGATGTAGCACATTTTGCTTAGTCATTCACCAATTGAACATCCTAATCTTTTCAAGTTTTTTATTATTTTCAGTAATTCTACTATGAGCATTCACACAAAAATCTTTCTGTGAAATAAATTTCATTTCAGCAAATTCCTAGCAGTGGAATTTCCAAATTTTATGGTAAATATATGGCTAACTTTTTTAAAGTTTTGCCAAATTGTTTCCAAAACTGATTGTACCACTTTATATTATTAACAATGTATGACCAGTTCCTTCACATACCTGTCAACATTTGTTATTGTCTGACTTTTTTATTAAAGCAGTTAGTGGGTGTGTAGTAGTATGATGCTGTAATTTTAAGGAGTCCTGATGTGCAATAGTTAAGCATTCAACTGCTAATGGTTGGGTTCAAACTCAACCAGCTGCATCATAGGAGAAAGACCTGATATTGTGTTACCATAATGAATACAGTCTAAAACATTTTCTCACCAAAAGATTTTACCAAAAAAAGTGAAAAAAACAGGTACTGACTAGAATAATATCTTTAAAAATCATATTCCAATAATAATCTAATAACCAACATATAAACAAAAGGCAACCACTTAACAACAAAATAGACAAATATTCCATCATAAAATGGAGAAAGGATTTGAATAGACATTTCACCAAAGATGACATTCAAAAGAAGACACCAAGCACATGAAAATATACTCAACATCATCAGCCATCAGAAAGATGCAAATCAAAACAATTGTGAAGATGGCATAGGATTAGACAGTGTTGCCTTCTCTTGTGTATAAGGTCTGTTGTGTATGTGGAACCAACTTGACAGTTCCTAACAACAATGTTCTTTACCTCTCCAACTTCTTAATAATATCCTTGAACTGCACTTTTTTCATCTTAATGAGGTTCAATTTACAATTTTTTCTCTTATTCTTTGAGATTTTAGTGTCATATCTAAGAACGCTACCTAAAGTGAGTTACATAGATATTTACCTATGTTTTATTTTGGATTTTGTATAGTTTTAGTTCTTTCTAAATACAAATTAATTCTCATTGATAACTTCTTTTCCTGAAAATTGTTGTTGTAGTTGTTGTTAAGTACCATCGAGTTGGTTCCAATTCATACTGACCCTGTATAGGGTTTCCAAGCAGCAACTGGTGGGTTTGAACTGTCATCTTTGCAGTTAGCAGTCCTGTACTTATCCTACTGCTCCACACTAGGACACTTTCTTTTTTTTTTTTTTTTTTTTTTTGTTGAGTTCTTTGAACACTGCAAAGAAATAAGAATATTTCTTACCTATTTATATATTTCTTTATATTATCTTATTTCTTTTAGACAGTATATTTTGGTAACTCTGAATTCTGAACTTCTTCTGAGATGATTATTCCTTAGATTGTTTAATAAGTTGTCTGGACTAAACCAGTAAAGATTGTTTCTGGTCAATGTGGTTTTTCTTGCTTTATTTGTAAAATTAGCTTCCTTGGAATCACCCTTACATCTGTATGGGTTAGTGTTCAGTCCAAGATGAGTCAGGGTTTGTGCTCAAGCATCTCAAGTTAGCAAGGCATCCATTCCCTTGATAGATCTATGTGTGAGCTGAGAAGCTAATTCCAACTTCAGTCCATTTTAAGGTCTGTCCTGACTTTTACTTTTTACTGGACTTTACTGTCTCTTCTGTATACATACACATCCTCTGTTGAGACTGTTGTGGTTTCTGGGGCACACACACAATTCAGAATATGTTGAAAGCTTATGAACTCTATTACAACTCTCATCTCCAAAAATTCCCTGGTTAATCCACAATTCCATTTCCCAGTGTTGTCTCATAGATTCTGACTCATAGTGGTCCTATAGGACAGGGTAGAACAGTCCCATTAGGTTTACAAAAGAAACCCTGGTGGTGCTGTGGGTTCGGTGTTGGGCTGTGATTCAAACTCACCAGCAGCTCCATGGTAGAAAGATGAGTCTGTCTGATCATGTGAAGATTTACAGTCTCAAAAACCCTATAAAGGATTTCTATGAGTTGGAATCGTTTTAGTGGCAGTAAGTTGGTTTCTGGGTAATCTTTACAGAATCAAATTGCCACATATTTCTCCTACAGAATGGTGAATTCAAACTGCCAGCCTTTCTATTCACAGCTAAGTGCTTAACTACTAAGTGTAGATTCATTATTGTTGTTAAGTACTGTCGAGTCAGTTCCAATTCATAGCAACCCTGTCTAGTGACCATCCCAAGGAGCAACTGGTGGTTTTGAACTGCCAAACTTGTGGTTAGCAGTCCAGTGCTTATCCTATAGCCCCACACCAGGACTCCATTGTTGTTAAGTGCCCTAGAGTCGATTGCAACTCATAACGACCCTGTATAGGGTTTCAAAGGAGTGGCTGGTAGGTTTGAACCACTGACCTTGTGGTTAGCAGTCCAGTATTTATCCTACAGTGCCACACCAGGACTCCATTGTTGTTGTTGTTGTTGTCAGGTGCCACCGAGTCAGAACCGACTCATAACGACCCCATGCACAGCAGAACGAAACAATGTCCGATCCTGGGCCAACCTCACTACTGCCGCCACACTTGACGCCATCAATGATGTCACTTGGCTGATCCATCTTGTTGGGGGTCTTCCTCTTTTTCTCTGACCCTCCACCTTACCCAGCATAACATCCTTCTCCAGCGACTGTTCTCTCCGGACAATGTGTCCAAAGTATGAGAGACGAAGCCTAGCCATCTTGGCCTCCAAGGAGCACTCTGGTTGCCCTTCTTCCAAAACAGATCTACTGGTTCTTTTGGCAGTCTATGGCACTTTCAGTAGTCTCCTCCAATACCACAACTCAAAGGCATCAATTCTTCTACGATCCTCCTTAATCACTGTCCAGCTTTCGCATCCATAAGAGGTTATTGAAAATACCATGGCTTGGGTCAGGCGCACCTTAGTCCTAAAGCTGACATCTCTGCTCTTCAATACTTTAAAAAGTTCCTGTGCAGCAGATTTGGCCAATACAATACGTGGTCTGATCTCTTGACTGCTGCTTCCGTGTGTGTTGATAGTTGGTCCAAGAAGACTGAAGTCCTTGACAACCTCAATTTCTTCTCCATTGATAAGAATGCTGTTTATTGGTCCAGTGGTGAGGATTTTTGTTTTCTTTGCATTGACTTGTAATCCATACGTAAGGCTGTGCTCTTTGATCTTCATCAGTAAATATTTTAAGTCCTCTTCACTTTCAGCAAGCAAGGTTGTACCATCTGCATATCTCAGGTTGTTAATAAGTCTTCCTCCAATCCTGACGCCACGTTTTCCTTCATAGAACCCAGCTTCTCATATTATTTGCTCAGCATACATATTGAACAAGAATGGTGAAAGAACACAACCCTGTCTCACACCTTTCCCAATTTTAAAACATTCAGTGTTCCCATGCTCTGTTCAAGCAACTGTCTCTTGGTCCAGGTACAGATTCCTCAGAAGCACAATTAAGTGTTCTGGAATACTCATACTTCTCAATGTTGTCCATAGCTTGTCATGATCCACACAATCGAAAGCCTTCGCATAGTCAATAAAGCATAGGTAAACATCCTTCTGATATTCTCCTAAAAAGGACCATAATCATAGATCAGTGGACCCTCTCGTTCTCCCTGTTTCCTCTCTACCAAGATTTCCACCTTCACTCACAATACTGATATCAGATCAAGTGAACTCCTTCCAACAGTGATGGCAAAGCTTCTAGTGTCCATGTCCTAAACCAGAACACTTCAGAGCAAGGTAGATAGGAGCAGCCCAGAACAAAGTTGTCACAGACATGTGTTGTTCTTACTCAAAGTACAACAGTTTTCCTGATTTCAGCATCTAGAACTATAGTCATTTGATTTTTCTTTGTGTCATGAGTTGAGTTAATAGTTTCCTAATTTTTTTACACACCCTTGTAATCCTGGAGTCCTACTTGCAAATAGTTCATTGTTGAATTCTAATTTGTAATATTTTAATATTCACCCATTAATTAAAATATCACTGAACTATATTGTTCTCTTTTTAAACATTCTGTAATATTGTGGTATTATTACGTTGGCTTTATACAATGAATTGAGACGTTTTCTACATTTTTTTATCATCTATAATGTAAGAAAACTAGAAATTGTCTTTTCTCTAAAGATTAAATAAAGTCAAACTCTCTGATCTTAGCTTCTTATGTAATGATGCATTTTTAGTCTCTTTTCCAATCTATTTTACAGTAATTAGTTTGTTCAATTTTATGCTCATTCATGAGTCTGTGTTGGTAATTTATCTTTTTGATAAGAAAGCATCTACTTCATCCAGGTTTCCAAATTGATTACTTTAGAGGATCTTCCTATAATTCTTTTTAATCTCTTCTGTATCTGTATTAAGGAACCTGGTGTGGTACTGTTGAATAAGCACTGGATTGCTAAACATAAGTTGTCAATTCAAACTTAACCAGCTGCTCTGAGGAAGACAGATGAGACTTTCTCCTCCCATAAAGATTTGCAGTCTTGGAAAACTTATACAGGGTCACCAAGATTTGAAATCCACCCAGTGGCAATAACAATTGAGTAACTATGCTATAGGACTCCTGGTGTGATGCTGTAGAATAAGCACTGGACTGCTAACCACAAGGTTAGTGATTCCAACCCATCAGTTGCTCCTTGGAAACCCTATACAGGGTAACTATAAGTCAAAACCAACTCTACAAGACTTAACAACAACAGCACTGACTTTCTTAAGGAGTTCTGGTAGCATAGTGGACTATGAGTTGGGCTGCTAGTAATCAGGACAGTAGTTCAAATCCACCAGCCACTCCTCAGGAGAAATGTGGGACCTTCCACTCCTGTAAAGATTCACAGCCTTAGAATCCCTAGACAAGGGTGCTCCCATTGGCACACCCCCACCCCTGGTTTTCTTATACTTTCATCAACAAAACACTCCCCTTCAGAGTCTCCTTCACTAATGATCTCTCCCGCGGAACAGCTGGTAGTTTCGAACTGCTGACCTTAAGGTTTGCAGCCTGATTCGTAACCACTACGCTACGGAAACCCTGTAACAGGGTCACTATGAGTCGGAACCGACTCCACGGCATATAACAACAACAACAATGATCTCTAGCTCAAGTGCTCAGGTCTGACCCTTGTCTTGGATGTGCATACCAGCTTTAAGAAAGAGCAAATTTAGTGTTAAAAATGTGCTCTGTAATTCCCGCTAAAGAATATCTAATTTATATTCTAAGAAAATGATTTGCAATTTGTTTTGATTTCACAGCTCTTCTTGTCACTAGACAGTTTTAAAGGACTTCATAACTGACCACACTACTCTACAGCACTACACATCACAAACTCCTAGTTTCTGAATAGAACCATTGGTGAATTTCCACTGATATCCAGTGCAGAGATATGTATCAAAGTCTGACTGAAAAATTTAAGAAATTCCTTCATATTTGCTAATTCAGGACAGATGTTAAGATATGCATTGTAAATTGATTGATGGATTCAGTGCAAGTTTTTTTTTTCTTTTTTTTCAAGAAGTTATGTGCTGACGAATGGGTGTGCAAAGGGAACATATACCTTGACGTATATATTACTTCCTAATCATGTGAACATTAAAAAAAGAATGCTCCTTATCTGGTGATATTACCACAAACTGGGGTCATGGTGTGGTGCTGCAGGTTAATGCGCTGGCCATAAGGTTGGTTTGAACCTCAGGGTCAGTGGTTCATGCTCACCAGCTACTCCTAAGAAACCCTATACAAGATTGCTATGAGTCGAAACTGACTCAAAGGCACTTAACAAGAACAACAACAATTACCACAAACATGACCAGCTACAGTAATTTAAGAAGAGATTTATAAGACGGTAATGGAGTCCTGGTGTGACACTATAGGGTAAGCACTAGATTGCTAAGTACAAAATTCACAGTTCAAACCCACCAGGCACTCAGAAAATCTGTACAAGTTGGCTATGAGTCCGAACCAACTAAATGGCATTTAACAACAAACAACAGCAGTGTAGACTTAGAACAGACAGATACGGTCTTCAAAATAGATTGAACCAGATAACATTCAATGTATGTTAAAAGTGAAAAATCTAAATTACTCCCTCTGCAAAGTAAACCAAAAAGGAAGAACACGCTCAGCATTTCTCAAGCTGGGAGAACTGAAGAAAACATTCAAGCCTCAACTTTCTTTATTGAAAGATTCTCTGGGCAAATTATTGAATGATGCAGAAAGCATCAAGAAAAGATGGAAGGAATACAAAGAGTCACTGTACCAAAAGGAAATGGTTAATGTTCAACCACTTCAAGAGGTAGCATATGATCAAGAGCCAATAATACCAAAGGAGAAAGTCCAAGGTGCATTGAAGGAATTGGCAAAGAACAAGGCACCAGGAATTGATGGAATAAAAATTGAAATCTTTCAAGAAAGTGAGGCGGCACTGGAGGCACTGACTCATCTCTGTCAAGAAATTTGGAAGACAACTATCTAGCTGGCTGATTGGAAGAGATCCATATTTGTGCCCATTCCAAAGAGAGGTGACTCAACGGAATGCGGAAATCATTGGACAATCTCTTTGATATATGTGAGTAAAATTTTACTAAAGGTAATACAGAAACAGCTGTAAGTATACATTGACAGAGAACTTCCAGAGGTTCAAGCCAGATTCAGAAGAGGCCGTGGAACGAGGGATATCATTGCTGATGTCTGATGGATCTTGGCTGAAAGCAGAGAATACAAGAAAGATGTTTACCTGTGCTTTATTTACTACACAAAGGCTTTAGATTGTGTGGATCATGACAAGCTATGGACAACATTGCAAAGTATGAGTATTCTGGAACACTTAATTGTGCTCATGAGGAATCTGTGCCTGAACCAAGAGGCAGTTGTTTGAACAGAACATGGGAACACTGAATGGTTTAAAATTAAGAAAGGTGTGTGACAAGGTTGTATTCTTTCACCATACTTATTCAACCTGTTTGCTGAGCAAATAATCCAAGAAACTGGGTTATATGAAGAAAAATGTGGCATCAGGATTGGAGGAGACTCATTAGCAACCTGAGATAAGCAGATGATACAATCTTGTTTGCTGAAAGTGAAGAGGACTTAAAACATTTACTGATGAAGATCAAATAGCATAGCCTTCGGTATGGATTGCATCTCAATGTCAAGAAAACAAAAATCCTCACCACTGGACCAATAAACAACATTCTTATCAATGGAGAAAAGATTGAAGTTGTCAAGGACTTCATTCTTCTTGGATCAACTATCAATACTCATGGAGGCAGCAGTCAAGAAATCAAACGATATGTTGCATTAGGCAAATCTGCTGCACAAGACCTTTTTAAAGTGTTGAAGAGCAAGGATGTCAGCTTGAGAACTAAGGTGCGTCTGACCCAAGCCATGATATTTTCAATAACCACATATGCATGTGAAAGCTGGACAGAGAATAAGGAAGACCGTAGACGAATTGATGCTTTTGAATTATGGTGTTGGAGAATATTGAAAGTGCCATGGGCTGTCAAAACAACCAATAGATCCATTTTGGAAGAAGTGCAGCCAGAGTGCTCCTTGGAGGCCAGGATGGCCAAACTTTGTCTCTTATGCTTCAGACATATTGTCCGGAGGTACCAGTCGCTGAAGAATATCATGTTTGATAAGGTGGAGGGTCAGAGAAAAAGAGGGAGCCCTCCAACTAGATGGATTGGTCAAGTAGCAGCATTAATGGACTCAAGTGTGGCAATGGTAGTGAGGTTGGCCCAGGATTGGGCAGTGTTTCGTTCTGCTATGCATAGGGTCACTATGTGTCAGTACCGACTTGATGGCACCTAACAACAACAACTGCAAAGTAAACTATAGAAAGTACAGGGATCTTGCATTAAGAAAATCATAGTGACAAATAGGCTAGCATGGATTTTCAAAGATTTAATGGGCTTTCAGATCCTGGAACTGTGCAGAAAAGCAGATTGTGTATTTTCATTTTATTTTATTGTTGTTTGTTGTTAAGTCCAGTCAACTCAGTTCCGAACCACAGGGAGTCTGCATAGAGATTCTGAGTAGCAGCTGCTGAACTTGAACCACCAACTTTGTGGTTCACAGTAACTTTGCATTCCAGCTCATTAACCCACAGCACCACAGCAGTGTCTAAATTGGGTACAACACTTTTGGAAGAAAAAAAAATAAGGATTGCAATGTAATATGGAGAGCAAAATTTCACCTATAATTGATGAGGCTTGAATTAGAACAAAGATACTTGAGGGTATGTTAGGACACATATATGTCTGGTTCTATTTAACTTTAAAAAAAAAAACTGGAAGAAATATTATGAGGGAAGACAAGCAAATGAAAAGAACAAGAAAAATTTAAAAATGAGAAAGAGAAATAGGAAAATTGAGAGATTAGACAACAGAGATTGGCTACAATAGTGCAAGCAAGTTTGATATGACATCTAGCATTCTGTGTCTTATGGTTCTAAGATAAAGAGAAGTGCTCTGAGATGCTGGATGCCTTTTTCATCCTGTTTTGATCTCTCACAATTTGTAGCCATGCCACCAATTACAGGAGACCACCTGCTTACAGATACAATGATCAATTCACCTAGAGAAAAGCTGCATTCCAGACAGGAAATTAGAAAAAGTAAACGTGCTATCTTGCAGCCTATTCTTGCTACCTTTGGTAATTATTACATTGAGTTGTTGATATTTCTACTAATTAATCCCCTTTACTAATAATGTCAAATGGGAAAAAGAATTTGTCTTGGCCATTTAAACAAATCTCTTGCTAATAGAAGGAAGAGATACGCAAACTGTGGCTCACATTTTAGTTTGTAAATGTTTGGTAAGTAGATAATTACAAGAAAAGGTCTAGAAAGCTGGAACAGAGGTTAATTAAAATAGATGACTTCAAACATCAATCAAGAAAATGTAATGAGTAATGTATTACACTAGTGGTTTAAGGATCCATATTGTTGCTTTGATCCTTAAGGCATTTCAAATAATCACCAGAAAATGACAAAGCACTTGGGGGTCTACACACTTGTCTACCAAGACCGCAAATTCATATATCCACCACTATTGGCCCCTGCCTTACACTTGTCAAAAACCAAAATGTGCAGAGAAACACCAAAAATTAGTGCACAGAGTACAGACATCTCGCTTTATTGCACATTGCTTAATTGTGCTTTGCATTCACTTGTGTTTTTAACAAATTGAAAGTTTGTGGCAACCCTACATGAAACAACTCTTTTGGTGACATTTTTCCAATAGTATGTGCTCAGTTCATGTGTCTGTCATATTTTTGCATTTTTTTGCAATATTTTAAATTTCTTCATAGTGCTATTGCATACTTAATAGACTACAGTATATTCCAAACCTAACTTTTATATGCATGGGGAAACCAAAAGAATTGTGTGACTAGACTCATCACGATCCTTGTTTTTATTGTGGTTGTGTGGGATCAAACCCGCAATATCTCAGAAGTATGTTTGCATATTTATTGTGAGTCTATATAATTCGAATTAGGCAGTATCAAAACTAAAAGCATTCTGAAAAACACTCCAAAAGGGATCAGAGAAAGCAGGTTATATAGGTCATAGGTCAAATTATATTAATTTCTCAGGAGATAACAAAGCAGAAGCATGGTTTCTGGGTCAATCAGGACTCTGCAGTTCCTGCTTCTTAAAGCTGAGTGTTATTGATATTAGGCGCCGTCCAGTTGGTTTTCACTCATAGCGATTCTGTATAGGGTTTCTGAGGAGCAGCTGGTGGGTTTGAAGTGCCAACCTTGTGTTCCCTTAGTTTACAAACTTCTCCTGTTCTTTGCTGAGTTGGCAAGGTCCATTCTACTGGATTCCTCCCTAAAATGTGTTGGCCTATCACTGTAGTTTTCCACAGGAGCTGCAACTCTGTCCTGAATCCTCAGGTTCTTGATAAAAGACAAGGTCATTCAGTCTCCTCAGTCCCCTACCCTGAGGCTCATATTTTACTGCTAGAGTCTTTCTGTGAGTAGACTGTCTAGTAACATCATTAGCAATGGTCACTTAGAAAACACATTGAATGTCTCTTCAATTTGATTTAATAGAAAAACAAATTAAAGCAGGCATTTTAATAATCTGATATTTTCATTAGCTGGACAGCTACACTGGCTTCATTATCACGGATGAAGTTCATAATTGATTACAAATGCAGAGAAACCTTCTCTAGACCATGATTTTCTTATTTCTATCTGAAAATAACTTTCTACTTAAAACTCCCTTGACTTATTTTTATAGCAGCTTTCCTTACCTCTTATACAGATGAAGTGAAATAAAAATCTGTATTTGGCCACATTTTTTTCTATGAACAAAGTTATGTATTGGATCAGAGATTTTATCATCTGAATGCACAAAATTCTATATGTTAGACATTGGTGACTGGTGCTGGCCATTTTGAATCATACCATCGTGTGGTTTACTATGCTGGGAATGACAAACTAAAGAGGAATGGCATCTCTCATACTTTGTACAACTAAGATCCAGTCTATATTTTCACTGCTATAGTCTGTATCTTCAGTACCATAGCAGGGTAGAGTATGATGAGTCCTAATGCTAATGGAATTGCAGAAATGAGTCATAACTCACTGTTTGCGACATAGGTGACTCTTTGTTTCCCTACCTAAAAGTGTTGGGCTTGAAACTGAAATACCCTTAGTGGGCAGAAGCAGAATACAACTTTCTCACAGTTATTTTTTTACTGCTTTTGAGATTGCCTTACATTGACAACCTAAGTTTACTGACTGGTAAAAATCTTCCTTAGAGACTATTGACATATTTGCTATGTGTTCTCATATGCATTGCTTTTGTTTCACATGCTTTTAGGTTCTGTAGACTAATTGTTTTATCTAAGTGAATGAATGCTATTGAAATTATTGCTTTGTGCCGAATCTTCATTGTTTTTGTAGCAGTTTTGTTGTATTTGCGTAAATAAGTTAATGCACGTGTTTTAACCAGTAACCTTTATATTTTTTTATTGGTATTTAAATTTGTAGTGTTGCCTAAATTATTATTAGAATTATCAAATGTTGTAGAGAGATAACTTATAACATAATGCTGCCCATAAAGTGAACCATTATTTATATGTTGTTGTTGTTTAGTGTTGTCCAGTTGATTCCAGTTTATAGCAACCCTTCAGAAGGCTTCCAAGGAGAAGCTGGTGGGTTTGAACTGCTGACTTTGTGGTTACTAGTCAAGTAACCAGGACTCCTATGGACAGGACTCCTATGTTGTTGTTAAGTGCCGTTGAGTCGGTTCCGACCCATAGCAACCCTATCAGCTGGTGAGCTTGAGCCGCCGACTTTGCAGTTTGAATGGCTTTGCAGTCTGGCGCATTAACCCACAGCGCCACACCAGGACTCCAATGTTGTTGGTTGTTATGTGCCATGGAGTCGGTACCGCCTCATAGGGACCCTGTACAGGGTTTCCGAGGCTGTAAAAACTTTAGGGGAGCAGGAAACCTCATCTTTCTCCTGTGGAATGGCTGGTAGTTTCGAACTGCTGATCTTGAGGTTCACAGCTCAATTCGTAACCACTACACTACCAAAGATCCTTTTATATGCCTTGAGGCATATAGCATAGTGGTTATGAATTGGGCTGCTAACCTCAAGGTCAGCAGTTCAAAACTACCAGCCATTCCGCAGGAGAAAGATGAGGCTTTCTGCTCCTGTAAAGTTTTTATAGCCTCGGAAACCCTGTACAGGGTCGCTATGAGGCGGAACCGACCTCCACAGTACTTAACAACAAAAATAAAGGCATATAAGGAGCTCTGGTAGCATAGTGGATTATGAGTCGGACTGCTAACCACCGCAAGCTCGGCAGTTTGAATCTACCAGCCACTGAATCTACCAGAAAGATGAAGCTTTCTACTCTCATAAAGATTTACAGCCTCAGAAACCCTACACAAAGTCACCATGAGTAGGAACAGACTCCACAGCACGTAACCACCAATACCTCCAAGACGTCTGGCCTAATCAAAGGACAAGTAGTTCTTATATGTGGCTCTGCTTCCATCATACTGTCCCAGATGAAGTGATCTTTGAACACCGGGTGCTATAGTAAATTGTGGTGAAGGAATCAATTGGTGCCTGGCTATCAAAAATGATTGCCTATAGTGCCTGGGACTTGAAAGACTTGTCCCAAAATAAGTAGTCATCTAAAGGACCATCATCCAATCCATGCAAAAGAAAACACACCAGTGTAAGTACCATCAAAGGATTTTTTTTTTTTTTTCAAATAAAATCAAGATCAGAGGGGAAGGAATAATATATGAGCTTAAATTTTAGTACACTTAGTTTGCGGAAGGCTGTGGTTTATAATAGGAGCCCTAAATACATTTTGAATCACATTGAGTTCAGCCTCCATATGAGTTCATTTTGACCATGAGCCAACACGGTGTCAGCTTTGCCCTCAGGAAAACCGCGTTTGAAAATAGATTGTTGTTGTTGCTAAATGTCAGTTCCGATGACTTACAGCAACCCTGTATAGGGTTTCGAAGGAATGCTGGTAAGTCTGAACAGCCAACCTTGTGGTTCAAACCGACCTTTCGGTCCAGGGCTTATCCAACAATGCCACACCAGGATTCTAATTGAAAATAGATTACAACCCGACAAATCAGCGCAGAGAGAACCAGTCTTGCTTTCAGGGAACTTGCCTGGGTTTTCCCTTAATAATTGACAGATGCACTACCATCTGGAAGTGGGATACCAAGGTTGCATAGGCAGGAGTTATACACAGACATAAAGGAAGTAGATGATCTAGGAGCCCTAAAACTAATTCTGGACGCTTTTCTTTCTGCAGTTGTGCACAAGGCCCAATCATTGTCCTTATTCGACTTCTGTAGACCCGCCTTCAACAGTGATTAATTGATGTGCTGCCAAGCATGATATTGTGAACATTTCTTTTGTTTTCTGTTGTCTATAGTTAGCCATATGAAATCCTCTGAACACCATTATGGCCTCATGCAGATGGTTTTCCTCATCTCTATGATTTGTGTTTGTCTTGTTTAAGGCTTAATAAAGGGGTGGGTTAATGCGCTAGACTGCAAAGTCGGTTTGAACTGCAATATCTTCAGTTCACAAGCTGCTCCCTGAAACTCTACATAAGGTCGCTATGGGTCAGAACCTACTTGATGGCACTTAACAACAACATAAAAATAAAAAGTGACTTTCTTGACATTGAGAGGATTCCAACTTGTAGTGTTCTACATAGTGAACAACACTATGTTGTTCTTGTTGTTAAGTGACGTCAGTCTATAGGACAGAGTAGAATTGCCCTGTAAGGTTTCCAAGGCTGTAAACTTTATAACAGACGGCCACATCTTCCTCACATTGAGTGGTTAGAAGATTCGAACTGCCAACCTTTTGGTTAGCTGTTCAACAATTAACCATTGTGCTATTAGGACTCCTTCCTAAAAATGATCCATTACTTTAAAATTTTAGATTTGAGATAATGTTTCAATATTTATTATCAAAACTCTGTGCCAAATTGTGGCAATCAAAAACACCAAATAAGTGCTTTGTTATTGTTGTTGTTGAGTGTTTTTGAGTCAGTTACAACCCATAGTGACCCTGTATAGGATCTCTAAGAAGCTGTTGGTTAGCTTGAACCGCTGACCTTGTGTTTCAAACCAATTTTGCAGTCCAGCGCATTAATCCCACAGCACCACACTAGCACTCAATAATGGCTTAGATTTGCTGAATATGTAATTTCAGGACACCATCTACAAATAAGAGCAAGGTAATTCCAAGACATGTAAACTACATTTCAGACCCTTATATGCTGATGTGTGTGGTAGTGTTAAGTGTCATCAAGTCGGTTCCGACTCATGTTGTTATTGTTAGGTTCCATTGAGTTGGTACCAACTCATAGTGACCCTATGCACAACAGAACATAACACTGCCCGCTCCTGGGCCAACCTCACAATTGTTGCCACGCATGAGTCCATTGATGCTGCCACTTTGTCAGTCCATCTCGCTGGGGGTCTTTCTCTTTGCTCTGACCATCCACCTTACCAAACATGATATCCTTCTCCAGCGACTGGTCCCTCCTGACAATATGTCTGAAGTATGGGAGACAAAGTTTGGCCATCCTGGCCTCCAAGGAGCACTCTAGCTGCACTTCTTCCAACACAAATCTGTTTGTTCTTTTGAAGCCCATGGTACTTCCAACAGTCTCCTCCAACACCATAACTCAAAAGCATCAATTTTTCTATGGTCGTCCTTATTCACTGTCCAGCTTTTGCATGCATATGAGGTTATTGAAAATACCATAGCTTGGGTCAGGTGCACCTTAGTCCTCAAGCTGACATCTTTGCTCTTCAACACTTTAAAAAGGTCCTGTGCAGCAGACTTGCCTAATCATACTTTGATTTCTTGACTGCTGCTTCCATGAGTACTGATGGTTGATCCAAAAAGAAGGAAGTCCTTGACAACTTCAATCTTTTCTCCATTGATAAGAATGTTGTTTATTGGTCCAGTGGTGAGGATTTTTGCTTTCTTTACATTAAGATGCAATTCATACTGAAGGTTGTGGTCTTTGATCTTCATCTATAAGTATTTTAAGTTCTCTTCACTTTAAGCAAGCAAGGTTGTGTTGTATGCATATCACAGATTGCTAATGAGTCTTCCTCCAATCCTGATGCCACATTTTTCTTCATATAACCCAGCTTCTCGGATTATTTGTTCAGCATACAGTTTGAATAAGTATGGTGAAGGAATACAAACCTGTTGCACACCTTTCTTAATTTTAAAACATTCAGTGTTCTCATGTTCTGTTCGAACAACTGCCTCTTGGTCCATGTACCGATTCCTCATGAGCACAATTAAGTGTTCTGGAATACTCATACTTCACAGTGCTGTCCATAGCTTGTCATGATCCACACAATCAAAAGCTTTTGTGTAGTTAATAAAGCACAGGAAAACATCTTTCTGATATTCTCTCCTTTCAGCCAAGATTCATCTGATGTCAATAATGCTATTCCGTATTCCATGTCCTCTTCTGAATCCAGTTTGAACCTCTGGAAGTTTTTTGTCAATGTATGTTTACAGCTGTTTCTTTATTACCTTTAGTAAACCTTTTCCAAGGGTTTCCAAGGAGCAGCTGCTGAGCTTCAACCACCAACCTTGGGATTCCTTTTTGTCATTTAGTGGCATTCTTTTATTCATTTGTTTCTCACACAAAAAAAATTATTGATTATCCACTATGGTCCAGGAACTGGGCCCAAGACTGAACAAGACACAATTTCTGTTCTATTGCTCAATGAAGAAACGACATAACTTTCCTAGTCATACTATATAAAATAGTGAGCACTCTACTTCCCACATTCAGTCATCTTCTGTACTTCACTCTCCTATACAATATCTGTGTATTGTCTATCCAACCTTCCACAAGAATGTTTGTTAGCTCCATGAGGACAAAAAATGTTTTATTTGCTGTTATATCCCAGAATCTAGAAAAGCACATGACAGTGAATGGATAGGTAAGTAAATAGCTAATGATAACTAACATTCTGAATGTTATGCTTCAGTGTTAGCATAGAAATTGGCTTTTTCTATTTTTGGTCTGTAAAGAGCCAAATGGTAAATATTTTAGAATTTGGATCCCATAAAATCTCTACCCCAACAACTCAATGCTGCCATTATACACCAAAAGCAGCCTTAAACAATTCATATACTAATGGCTAATCCAATAAAATTTTATTGTTATAGAAACCAAGCTGGATTTGAACTGAAGTTTATAGTTTGCTAATCCCTGTGTTATAGAAATATTCAAGCATAGAAAGAGTGCATGACTGTGAAGGATTTATAATGGTAGTTCTCAAATTTTAGCATTGAACTTGTTAGTTTTAACAAGTCTTTTACCTAGAAGACTTGTTAAAACAGATTGATGGGCCCCATCCCAGAGTACCTGATGCAGTATGCCTGGGGTGGGGCCTAAGAATTTGCATTTCTAACAGATTCCTTGGTGATGTAGATCCTGATGCTACTAGTGCTGGTCCAGACTATGGTCTAAACAGAGATATGAAAGCCCGGGGCTAAGGAATGGAGTGACAAGAAGGAGACTGTAGGAAACACAGGGATTATACAAAATGACCTATGCAGAGGGTCAGTGCAGGAAAGAGTAAAGCCAAGAGGAAGGACATCAGTAGCACTGAAACAGTGAAAGATGAAGCTGGAGAAGCAGGCTTCATTCTATGAGGCATTCGACAATAAGTATAACAACATATGTCCCATGCTACTTGACAAGTTATTATAAACTAAATTTCTCTTCAAGTATATAAAATTGTCCTCACTTCTGAATGTGTAATTTTAAACAATAAAGTTATCATAATTGAGAACCTACATTTGACTGAATTAAATTAAAAGTTCATGTGCACTATAGTGATTTATTGGAATCCTGGTATGATGCTCTAGGATAAGCACTGAACTGCTAAACACGAGGTTGGAGGTTCAAACCTACCAGCTACCCCTCAGGAAACCTACCCATGGTCATTATGAGTCGGATCCAACTTGATGGTGCTTAACAACAACAACAACATAGTAATTAATTAGGTGAGTAAGAATGTAGGAGCATATATTTTATATACTTGACACCAAATAATTGATGTTTATCACACAAACCTTTAATGGATTATTGTTGTTGTTAAGTGCCATCAAGTCTATTCTGACCCACAGTGACCCTGTATAGGGTTTCTGAGGAGCAGCTGGTGAGTTTGAACCACTGACCTTGCAGTTCAAACGGCTTTACAATCTGGCGCATTAACCCACAGCACATTTGGTGCTATAAAATCCCTGTGGTCTTTTATTCAGATACTCATCACAACATCTAGTTTTTCTAATTTATCAGTACTAGGTCTTCGACCCTGGTATGGTTCTGTAGACTAAGTAGTGGACTGTTAACATCAAGGTTGGTGGTTCAAGTCCACCTTGGTAACCCTATACAAGGTCACTGAGACGGAACCAACTTGGTGGCACTTAACAACAACAACACATGTCTTGGGTTTGTTTTTCCCCACTATCTCCACAAACAAACTCTGACCTCTGTGAGGGAGATTTTGCCTCTTATTTATCATTACCAGTTTGTAGCTTAATGCTGATACACAGCATGTATTTAGTAAAATGTATTGAATTGAAGGATGAAGAAACAAATTAAGTGACTTTAAGTTGACTCAAAACTTTTTAAAAACTTTCAGTCAGAGGATACGTTAGAGCAATACTATATTTGAATTTTTTAAAAGACCTCTTTTCTGTTTAGTAGGAAGCAATTGAAAGATTAAATAAATTGCCAGAAATAAGAGAAAACTTGATGTCCCCAAAAGTTACATTTTAGCTTTTATTTTTGTATTTTTAGAAGAAAAAATCTGATTGTGAAGTAGTTACTTCACTACTGGATTTTTTTCCCCATGATGCAATGAATAACTGATTTTATATCCTCAAAGAAGACAAAGTGTGCAAAGCACAAAGAAAAGAAAGTCAATTTGATGTATGAAGAAGCAAAACAGCACAGGGAAATATGAACATTCCTTTAACTATAAATCACTAATAGTATGTCAGCAAGCATGAGGTCATCTTTAACAGGCAGCTCAATGGAAATAGATCATTTAAGTACAGAAGACATTCTTACTAAATTCAACCTACATACCTATCAACAAATGCTTGACTATTTAATGAAGCTGAAAGACAGCTGCACAAAATAAATATATAATAAAACACTACAGCACGGAAATTGAATAGTAGTCTTTCTAAAGGACTTTGGACTGCATTTTCAATCAGTTTAACAAACTGATTTTATTTTAATTATCATATTTTATTGCTCAAAGTAAAGAATTTCTCTTTAAAGAGAAGACCTGAGTTTTATTTTTAAATATATAAAAGGATGCTAAGAACCATAGTCTCAGGGGACACCATGGTCAATTGGCATAACATAGTTCACAAAGTCAATGTTCTATATCCTACTTAGGTGAGTAGAGACTGGGATCTGAAAAGTCCACGAACAGTCATCTAAGGTGCAACTATTGATCTCTCCTTGTGTAAAAGAAAGAAGAGTGATGAAAACTGAAGATGATTGAAATCAACTATTCAAATAGACCAATGGAACAGATGAACATCATCACAACTCTGAGGCCAGAAGAACTAGATGGTGCTCAACTACCAATACCAACTGTTCTGAAAAGGATCACAGTAGAAGGTCCTGGATACAGTGAGAGAAAATGTGGAACAAAACTCAAAATTATTTTTAAAAAGGCTGGGTATACTGGTCAGAAAGAGGCTGGAGGAATTTAAGACTAAGGCCTTTGACCATTCTTCAGGTTTGTAACAGAACTCCCTTCATGGCCCAAGGTTTCAGCCAAGCAGTAGATTAAGTACCTGGTGGGAACAACAACACTAACAAGGTATGCTCACCATTGAATGGTCAATCATTCACCATCAAAAGGCAACATTTACTTAAGGACAAAGCTGAGAAAGGATGGGAAGGAATGTGGAATTGTAACAGGAACCACAGGAAATGGGATAACTGTTGTTACATCGAGGAGATTGCAGTCATTGAGATGAAACAGAGTGTATAATTTGTTGAATATAAAACTGATGATATTCTCTGTAAACCTTCACTCAATTCACAATAAAAGATTGTTGTTAAGTGCCATCGAGTTGACTTCGACTCATAGCTCCCCGGTATAGGGTTTCAGAGGAGTAGCTGGTGAATTCAAACCACTGACCTTGCAGTTCAAATAGAACTTTTGGTCTAGTGCTTATCCTACAGCACTGCACTAGGACTCCTCATTAACTATGTAGTTGTGGTTGTTAATAGCCGACTAGTTGGTTTGCACTCATAGCGAGCCTGTTTAGGGTTTCCAAGGAGCGGTTTGTGAGCTTGAACCGCCGCCCTTGTAGTTCAAGCTAACCTTGCAGCCCAGTACATTAACCCACAGTGCCACACCAGGACTACCATATATAGAAAACCTGTTTTGTTTTTTTGTAGCACTGTATCTCTGTACAATAAGCACTGGACTACTAACCACAAGGTCATAATAAAAGATTACTTGTAGAGAGAGAGAGAGCGTCCAGGAGTCCAGGTGTGGCCCTGTGGGTTAATGCACTGGACAACAAAACTGATTTGAACTTCAAGGTTGACAGTTCAAGCTCACAAGCCATTCCATAGAAACTCCCTACAGGGTCCTTATGGTCAGAACTAACTCGACAGCACTTAACAACAACATTTATATGAATGTTGTGGCTTCATATTATAAGCACTGTACTGAACCACAAGGTCTACATTCGAGCCCACCAGCTGCTCCACAGGAGAAAGATGAAGCTTTTTGCTCCCATAAACATTTAAAGCCTTTTTAGCTTAATCTTCTTCAAAGAAGGCTCCATTTTTTTTTCTTATTTTTTATTTTTTTGAGATAAGGGAGAGTTGTTTTCATTTTGTACTCTGTAAAATTGTTTTAGGCATCGGCTATATATGCCACAGATGTACATATACTCTCTTGACTTATATAAGAGAAAAAGAAATGAACTATAATTCCCCCATCCATTTTAATGCATACTTGTTTATAATAATAACCAGGAGTCCTGGTGTGACGCTGTGGGTTAATGCACTGGACTGCAAGGTCAGCAGTTGAAGTTCACCAGCAGCTCCTCCAAAACCCTATACAGGGTCGGTATGGGTCCGAACCAACTGGAGGTCACTTAACAACAATGTAATGATAATAATAACCATGATAATGGCATTTATTCCTCTTTAATATCATATAATCATAATTCTCTAAGAATAGAAAAGTTGAAAACAACTATTTAAGTGGAAATTTAATTTCATCCAGAAGCTGATAAAGAAAAGTTTGGTCTTAAGTCATAGGTGACTCTTTTGCAAGTTTATAAATATAACAATGCTGTCAGGATGATTCTAAATTTTCAAATGTTTCATAAAAGAAAAGTATCTTACTTACATAATTTGGGGGATCTGAAAAATTGTGGAGGAAATGAAGGCACACAAACACTAGATAAAAAATCACTCTTGTAAATCTTCTCTTCTATAGTTATATAATAGATTGTGAGTGAATATGACTTTTCCTATTGTTTTAGAATTGCATCAAAGTACCTCACAGACATTCTAAAGAGAACTTCTACCTAGATTTCAGAAGAATTTACTACAAATGATAGATCATATGAACCACCAGCACTTTTTTAGTTTATATAGAGAAAAAAAGAAATATAAGATCTAACAGCAGAGTTGTAGGAAATGCAAAACAGGCAGTTCCTGGGTTAGGAATGAGATACATGCCATCAAGGCTGAGCAGGTGCATATGGTTCTTATTTAGCCTTTCTTTAGTACAAAAAAAGCCTCAAAAGTCCTTTCAGTGATTTAAAAGCTGTAGGTATAGCAATTTAATGTGATTATGGAGAAGAATTTGCTGTGAGCAGAGGTTGGTTCAGTCCTTCCAAAGTGAGGGTAAATTTACAAAACATTAAAGGACAAGTGGACTCTTGGTGTGGTGCTGTAGGATCCCCACTGGACTGTGAACCACAAGATCAGCATTTCAAACCCATCAGCTGCTCCTCAGAAACCCTATATAGGGTAGCTATGAATTAGAACGAACTTGACAGTACTTAAGAACAGCAACAAAGGATAAGTAGAAGTCTGTTCAGGGTTGTTGTATGACATTGGTAACTCATGGATTTATTATAATCCTGCTAAGAGTTTACATCTATCTTCCACATGAGGAGGATAAAGAGTTGTTCTTCCTATCCAAATAAGGAGACTCCAAGAGAATGGTTTATAGAGATTGAGATGGCTGAAAGAAGGGGAGATGGACATCTGCTTATGGCTCTCCTGAACATTTAAACAGGAGGAAGGGAGAACTAGAGAGACGCTGCAAAATGAAGAAGGTAGACAACACTAGGAACACCCAGAATCCAAATCAATTTACACAATAAGTATGTGGCTCATTCCCATGCGCCAAATAAATACCCAAGAAGGTAACAGGACTTGAACTGTCACTTCAGAAACAGATTCCAAAAGTCAGAGGAAGGGATTGACTATGGAGGAGAGGAGGAGAGAGGCAGGCAGAGAACTGAAGGAAGGTTTGAAGAAAATATTTCTCACTTTTGGAAATGTTCAGTATGAAAATATCCTTGAAAGTTCCCATTGATCTCACACATGTTCCACTTGAGAGTCACTATTTAGATACTTATTATGTATTTGTCATTGATGATCAAGAGCGAATTACCTAGACATCAAGATTTCTACCTTTTCAACCCATTCATGTTCCCAGATTCTCAGTCACTATAGGAGAAAGGAAGATCCAGAAAAGGAAAAAGGCAAAAGAGGAACAAAAGACCTGATTATGCCCATTCCCACTCCAAAACCCTCAGAAGTTCACCCAGAGCTATGTAGATGGAATAAAGGATATGAACTTAAAAATAACTGATTTACATTGTACTAAACTAAACTTTTCATAACCAGAAAGGTATAGGATTGCCTGAGATATCATTCATTTTATGGAAAAGGAGATTCGACCGAACTTAGTTGAAAATCGTACTTAAAATTTACTTTTTTAATAGATGTTAATATCAGTATCTAAGAAGCTCTGGTTGTTGTTGTTAAGTGCCATCAAGTCAGTTCTGACTCATAGCAACCCTGTATAGGGTTTGCGAGGAACAGCTGGTGAGTTTGAACCACCAACTTTGTGTTTAGTGCTTATCCTACAGTGCCAAACTAGAACTCCAAAGAACTTTGATAGCATAGCAAATTAAGAGCTGGACTGCTAACCACAAGGTCAACAATTACAATTTACCAGCCACTTCTTGGGAGAAAGATGAGGCTTTATCCTCCCATAAAGATTTATGGTAAAAAATAAGAGCAATTGGCCATTCTCATTTACCAAAATTATGCTGGTGAAATAGAGATTTATCATAATATGAGGAAACTTACATTCTAAAAATAATTTGAAGTTTAAATTTTGGGGGAAACATGATATATGCAGTAATCTTAGAATCCAATGCATAAAATACATATTTCTCACATTTTACTATTGTTTCCATTAATAGTCTTTCTAGAAAAACATGGACTGAGTTTTTTCTTTTTGCTTTGGTAAATAGAGTATTACATCCTCACTTCTTTATTCCATCTTCCAAACTAAAAACTGTATCTATTTTTTAATATCTTCTTTCCAATTCATTCCTTGGATGTTATTATCAGCTTTCTATTCTAATGTAGATATATTAACTTCAAAAAGAGCTAGTGACCTTCTTATAACCAAAATAAAGAGTCAAGCTTCTGGACTTCTTTTCAAAATTACCAATTGCCACTCTTCTCACACTTTCTCACACACTCAGCAAGAACAAAGAAAACATTTATAGATCAAGAAAAGGCTATGTAATTAGTACATTAGTCCAGAAGTGAAAGGGATTAATTTACATTGGGTTAAATATATTGAATGATCTGGTAAATATCAGATTACCAGAAAGTGGAAAAGTAGGGGAATGGAGGGAAAAAAACAAAATCTAAGAGATCAAGTAAATGAAGGACAGGCACTGAGAAAGCATGTCACAAAGTAACTACAGAATCTTGGTTTGTTAATGATGTCTAGTCTTTCCCCTTCATTACCCGTTTGAGGGAAAGCCTTTATTAAGTTAACTTTAAGCTGCGAAAAACTACATACACTATAATACATTTTGTTGTTCTTCAGTGCTATTGAATCAGCTCCCCCTCATAGATAGCAGCCCTGTACAGGGTTTCAAAGGAGCAGCTGGTGGGTTTTAACTGCCGACCTTGCAGTTAGCAGTCTAGTGTTTATCCTATAGTGCCACGCTGGGACTCCATAACACATTCTTTGTTGTTGTTAAATGCTGTCGAGTCAATTCCAACTCATAGTGACCCTGTAAAGGGTTTCCAAGGAGCAGCTGGTGAGTTTGAACAGTCGACCTTGTTGTTCAAACCAACCTTGTGGTCCAGTGCTTTATCCCACAGCACCACACACCAGGCAGATATTTAATAATAGTCTTAATTGATATTAAGAAAAAGACCTTGTATTTCTTTACAAATACAAATACAAAGTTAATATAAATGAAATGAATTAAGTATACACTACTAAATCATGACATGTACAATTGACTTTCAAGGAATGCAGTTACATTTACTACTAGCATAATTGGAGAATTCATTCTAGTTATATTATGGAATTTGAATGCAACAAAGCAAATTGCAGTGGTTTAAGTTTCCCAGAATTAATTTACATTGGGTTAAATATATTGGTATATAAGGAGTTTTTTTGTTCTTGTTGTTATTTTTTAAACTTAAATCATGTTCTCAATCTGTTTTTAATTTTCTGCCATTTGGTTTTACAAGATGCACTTTGTAGAATGTAGTGCCACTCATTTCTAAAACAATATTACAATTAAGTTGGGCCCGTATAAAACTCATTGTCATTCATTTATTTTGTAATGCCAGTTTGTATATAAATTATCTTGTAATGCAAGTTCATAGGCAAAAAGAACAAGAAGCAGGGTTCTGCAGATTTTAAAAGAAACAATTTTATTTGTTTCAGTTATCAATATGGGGCATACACTGTCTCTCTTAAATCTGAATGTCTATTTTTGGTGTCTGTATTTTTCTAGCTTTTCAAAATAAAGGGTAACAGGATCTTTCTCCCGGGCTGCCAGAGCAAAAGAACAAAGACACAATAGACACTAATTTCCTTTATTTATAGGAGTGATAGCAACATATTTTCCTTAGGACAAGGTAGAATAAAGAGACAGTTATTTACATTGTGGGAAGAATTCTGGTAAGAGTCCTAGACCCGTTATACCACCAACACTCTAGGCACACGTTGACCAACAAAGACAGTTATTTTGTTTTCATTTCTTCATCTCTGAGTTGATGGAGTAAATCAATGGCTTTAAAATTGTGCTCCTGAGTGGCTGCAAGGTTCCATAAATCATTATTCTAATTTAGTTTTTAGATCTATTGTTAACTATTCAAAATGAACTAGCAATTCATACCTATACACTAAAGTACATTTACAAACCAAATTTACATCTATCACCTTTTGTTGTTATTGTTAAATACTCTTGAGTCAGTTCAGAATCATAATGATCCTATCTACAACAAAATGAAACTCTGTTGGGTCCTGCTCTAACCTCACAATTGCTATATTTGAAATCATTATTGCAGCTACTGTGTCAATCCATGTCATTAAGGGTCTTCCTGTTTTTTGCTGACCTTCTTACTTTACCAAGTATAATGTCCTTCTTCAGCGACTGATCCTAACTAACAATATGTCTAAAGTATAAGAGACGAAGTCTCACCATCCTTACTTCTAAGAAGCATTCTGGTTGTCCTTCTATCAAGACAGATTTTTCTTCACTCTTCTGGCAGTCCATAGTACTTTCAAAATTCTTCACCAGCGCCATAATTTCAATGCCTTAATTCTTCTCTGATCTTCCTTATTCATTTTTCAGCTTTCACATGCGTATGAGTTGATTGAAATATTGTGATTTGGGTCAGGTGCACCTTAGTCCACAAAGTGACATCTTTGCTCTTTTTTTTTTTTTTTAAACACTCTAAAGAGGTCTTTTGTAGGTTTGCTCAATGTAATGTGTCACTAGATTTCTTGACTGCTGCTTCCATGAGTGTTGATTGTGGGTACCCAAGTTAAATGAAATCCTTAACAACTTCAATTGTTTCTCCATTCGTCATGATGTTGTTTATTGATTCAGTTGTGGGATTTTTGTTTTCTTTACATTGAGTTGTAATCTATGTTAAAGCCTGTATTTTTTTCATTTTCATCATTAGTGTCGTTGATGTTGTTAAGTACTGTCAAGTCGATTCCAACCATAGCAATCCTGTATAGGCTTTCCAAGGAGCAGCTGGTGAGCTTGAACCATGGATCTTGCAGTTCAAACAACTTTGTAGTCTGATGCATTAGCCCACAGCACCACACCAGTCTACATCATTGTTGTTGTTTTTGTTAAGTGCCGTTGAGTCCATTCCGACCCATAGCTACCCTGTATAGGGTTTCCAAGGAGCAGCTGGTGAATTTGAACCACCAACCTTGCAGTTCAAATGACTTTGCAGTCTGATGCATTAGTCCACAGTGCCACACCAGGACTCCACATCATTAGGTGCTTTTAAGTCCTTTTATCTTTCATTTTCTTTCAACAAGATTGGCTGTGTTGTCTGTATATAACAGGTATTAACATGTTCTTGTATACATCTTGAAAAGAAACAGCCTGTTCACATATATTTGAACTTCTTACAAATATGTCATTATTTATAAGGCACATACTGTTACACTGGCATTTTATTTAACTTTAGGCCTGCACATATCGGACCATGTACAGTGTCTCAGTCAACACGCAATTCAATGTCAGATAAAACTAGGACATTTATGCTGGTCCAGGTTTTTTTCATGGTGAAGCAGTTGCTTGTACAACAACAATACGTAATAGATCATATCATTATGAGATCATACTATGTTCTATGCTTACTATGTAAGTATTGGCTGTCTGTTGAATGACTGACTTATGTTTTTAACAATACCAGTAATTGTTACATAATGGTTGGAAGGTTTTGCCATAGTTTAGACAAGATATCATGTAGCTACTGCTCATATTCTGCCCATTACACTATTAACCTGATAAACACATTCTTTATGACAGTGGAAGTGTCATCTTCTCCATGAACTTTCACAGAACTCTCTTTCCCAATCTCATGGGTAGACCTGATCTCCTCTTTGTTGCCTCTCTATTATTACATGCTTCTGTCATTCCACCTTCAATATTTTTTGCTCTTATTTTTATAAGTCTAATTCCCTCCTCTACCTTGCATTTCTCAGGAACAGAGACTATGTCATTATTCATCTTTAAATATGCATCCCATTACAGATTATTCAGAAAGTGATATATATAAGGGTGCATTTTCATTATCTTTAAGTACCAAAACACTGCACACATTGTGTACAATTGCAAATTCTTCATAATAGTCTTAATTACTAATTAATGAGTAAGGAAAGATCCCTGGCCTTCTGGGCAGTTATTTAATGAATGTCCTAAGATTGCAAAACTACCTGTTTTAAAAATAACTCACCACTTACAAACACATATCTCTATGATTCAGGACTTTCTCGGAACAGTACAATAAAAGCAAACTACAGAAATAAATTTGATGCTGAGACTAATATAACTACAACTGTTATCTGCAGATAATTAGTTCAGATTTTTAGATATTGTGTTCATCAATAGAGAACCATTGTCTTTTGACTAAGTTCAAAAGACACAGTTTTAAAATATGAACATATAAAATAAATACATGTTAATAAAAGCCTACCTTTATTAGGGAATCCTGGTGTGGTACTGTAGGATAAGCACTTGAATCGCAAGGACAGCTGCTCCTCAGAAATCCTATACAAGGTTGCTATGAGTTGGAATCAACTCAACAGCACTTAACAACAATACTTTTATTGGAGTTTTATATTGCTATTGTTGTTAAGTGTCGTTGAGTCGGCTCCAACTCATAGTGCCCACTATAGGGTTTTCGAGGAGCGGCTGGTGAGTTCAAACTGACCTTGTAGTCCAGTGCATTAACCCACAGCACCACACCAGGGCTTTAGAATGCTATTATACATATGAATTTATTTGAAAAATATAGTTCTATCAATAAAACATAAAATAAAGCTTGAAAAACTTATGGTCAGTTGATCTTTGAAGAGTCTTTCAACTCTCACAATTTATTTACTTTCATTTAGTCTTCACACTTAGGCATGATTTAGATAACCCACAGAACCTTCTACTCCTAATCTGTAATACAAGGCAAGGAAAAACCCCAACCATCTGGTGAGCTCAAAGAGAATCATTAGAGATATTGTCATACATGTCACTCTACTTCCCTTCACAGGACCCTGAGGTTTAATCATTGACCAAACTACATACTAGTTGTGCCATCTGATTATAGAGGTAAATGTCCTAAGATAGAGAATCAAACTTAGTATAGAACATGAACCCTTCTGAGTATTACATAAATTATACTGATGTCTCCAAATAATATCGTCATGATGAAAAATTGTATTTGATTAATTTTGTCTCTCAGCTACATAGTTATACTCACTCAGCACTTACGTTCTGAGGCTGGTGACATCTCTTTCTTCTCTTCATCAAGAAGCTTACCAAAACTCACCTTCTTACCTCCCATTCCTTCTTCAACCTTTATCCCCTATCATTCCACCCAAGCACTCTGAAAAAGACCACGAGTTACTTCTCAATTGCTAAATTGAATAAATCCTTGTCAATGTTTACCCTACTTTACCTCTATGCCTAACTACTGGTATGGCACTGAAAGATACAGCACTGGCCCACAAGGTCTTAATTACTAATTAATGAGTAACTGCTTGGTCAGCAGTTCAAACCCACCAGTCACTCCTTGGGAACTC
Source organism: Chrysochloris asiatica (assembly GCF_000296735.1). Taxonomy (NCBI): domain Eukaryota; kingdom Metazoa; phylum Chordata; class Mammalia; order Afrosoricida; family Chrysochloridae; genus Chrysochloris; species Chrysochloris asiatica. The sequence continues at coordinate 4,987,435 of NW_006408681.1, forward strand.
TATACAGGCTCACTATGAGTCGAAACCAATTCAATGACACTTAATAACAACACAACATTTCTATGTTGCATTTGGCATGCTGATCACTTTTCCAAAGTAGAATTTTCTATTCCTGTATTTTTCATTGTTTTTCCACCAGGGCTCATTTTATCTATTACATCCTCCAATGTTCTGTCTTTTTTTTTTTTTTTTTTTCTTTTCTCCTCTCCTTTTCTTATCTCTCATTCACTAGGTAATCTTATCCATATCCATGGCTTCAGTTACCTCTTATAAGCTAATGGATTCCAAGACTGTACTTATGATCCCATTTGGTCCCTTAATTCTAGAAACTGACACATATCTCACAGATGTACCAGGCATTTCAATCTAAACCTATCCAAAACTCATCTTGTTATCTTTCCACCCAAACTCATCTCCCCCTCCTGAACTCAGACCTCTCAAATCTCTTGCCTACAGTGCAAAGATCTCCCAATTGATCCCCTTGTTGCCAAAGTCCCATCCCTCAAACTAGTAATATACTTCTGTCAGAATAAAATTTCAAAAATTTAATGAAATATTGTCACTTCCCTGCTTAAAACCAATCCCTGACTCAGAGTATTCAGAAAATAAAGACTAAATTCCTTAGCATGCTTGTGAAGCTCCCCTGACAACACATTTACAACCCTGTCCTCTTTCACATTACTTATGTCTAGTTCTCGAAGAAGCCAAATTATGTATGCCATTTTACATTTGCTCATACTATTCCTTCTGCATAGCATATTCTACCTTACAGTTTGTCAATCTGGTGGATTTCTGCATATCTTTCAAAATAGTTCAAACACCCCTCTGTCATGAAGCTTCCCATCACTTTCCCTCATATCTTAATAGGTAGAAAGCTTCTCAATCCATCTTTTGTGACTCCTCCATCACCTATACATACACCTTTTACATAGCACCTAAGAAGATTTGTTGATCTGATTTTTTATATGTCTGCTTCACCTTTACACACTTTAAGCTTATTAAGGACAGAAGCTGTGTCTTGTTCATATTTTCATCCCCAGGCTATCCCATACTATGTATGCCACAAATGATTGATAAATGCATGACTGCACAAATAAATTAATGTGAAAATGTTCTTGTCCTAAAATATCTCAAAGTGTAATGGGGAAAACATACACAAACATAAAACATTATAACAGAATTATAGGTGGTTAACTTATGTTCATTCTGACTTATTTCTACTTAACCAGTAAAACAACTGCCAATCGAGTTGAATCCAGCTCATGTTGACCCCAGCTATTTCAGAGTAGAACTGCACTCCATCGAATTTTCAAAGGCTGTGATTTTAGGGAAGGAAAGTGTCTATTCTGGACACCTCCGGATAGATTCAAATGGTCAACCTCTTGTTTAGTAACCAAGCATTTAGCTTGGTTAATGTGCAACTTTGGTAGGTGAGGGAAACACATATATTCATAAATATGACGTATCTTCCTTAGTATTTTAAAATTAGTTTATATCACTCCTGCCATTTTCTACATCTATAATAACTTTCCATCACCTGTCTGTCAGTTTGTCTTACTGTGGTGGCTTATGAGTTGCTGTGATTCTGAAAGCTATACCACCAGTATTTTAAATACCAGCAGGGTCACCCATGGTGGACAGGTTTCAGATGAGCTTCTAGACGAAGACAGACTAGGAAGAAAGAGTGATGAACTACTTCCGAATATTTAGTCACTGAAAACCTTATGAATATCAGAAAACACTGTCAGATATAGTGCTGGAAAATGAGCCCCTCAAGTTGGAAGGCACTCAAATTGCGACTGGGAAAGAGCTGCCTCCTCAAAGTAGAATTGACCATGAAGACACGAATGGAGTAAAGCCCATGGGAGAAAAGACCACAGAGCCTTCATTTGGTGATGGGGCACGACTCAAAATGAAGAGAAGGTGTAAACATCCATTGAAAATCGAAACATGGAATGTACAAAGTATGAATCTGGGAAAATTGGAAGTTGTCAAAAATGAAATGAAATGCATAAACATCGATATCTTAGGCATTAGTGAGCTGAAATGGACTGGTACTGGCCATTTGGAATCTGATGACCACATGATTTACTATGCTGGAAATGACAAGTTGAAGAGGAATGGTATTGCATTCATTGTCAAAAGGACCATATCCAGATCAGTCATGAGGTATAATGCTCTCTGTGATACAATAATATCTATGCACCTACAGGGAAGCCCAGTTAATACCACTATTATTCAAATTACACAGCAACCACTAAAGCCAGTAAGGATGAAATAGAAGAATTCTACCAACTTCTTCAATCTGAAATTGATCAAACATGCAATCAATATGTCTTGATCATTACTAGTGATTGGAATGTCGCTGTGTACCAACAAAGGTTGGGAGCAAAGAGGAAGGAACAGTAGTTGGAAAATATGGCCTTGGTGAAAGAAATGATGCTGGAGAATGCATGATAGAATTCTGCAAAACCAATGATGTGTTCATTTCAAATACCTTCTTTACACAGCATAAGAGATGACTATACATATGGACCTCACCAGATGGAATACATAGAAATCAAATTGACTACATCTGTGGAAAAAGAAGATGGAAAAGCTCCATATCATCAGTGAAAACAAGGCCAGGGGCAGACTGTGGAACAGACCATCAATTACTCATATGCAAATTCAAACTG